>NW_019214116.1:256118-331696 GCF_002532875.2 Varroa jacobsoni
TACAAGCTACACATCTGTAATAACAGGATGCACATGTAGGTGAAAACTGATGTACGTATCTGCGACTTATGACGACACATTCAAAATGGTACTTAATATTCGCAACGTGGAAATTGCTTGCATTGTTCGTGGACTACGACGAGACAGACGGCTCTATACAGGCTAAGATTGAATGTCTCTCGGATGCTCATCTTACTCTATCACAGATCAACTCACATAACTATACTACAGATACTAGAGATGGCTGTGTTTTGATTGGCCTCTGACGTTAGGCATTGCCTTAGACAGTCATTTTTCATATAATTAAAAATATGAGAACAAGAATACTTTTGTTTATATATTAACGCGTCACTCGAAAATACTTAGCATAATCGAGCCTCTTCTGAGTGTGGGACGAATGGAGCACTCGAAACAAAGCAGAACAGATAGAAGAGTGATTTGTTTACGCAATAAATCATAAGCATATATAACAGCATTTTGAGCTTGGAATTCAACGGACACCTTTGAAGCGTCGACACGTTCTGAGAAAAGTTATTCATGTTCTTCCTTATTACTTGTAAACGCTGCATCAATAATGCGGTTAATTTCACTTCGTGTTTGATTTGCTAATCAATAGTAAATTGTTTAACATAGGAACAATGTCCACGGCAACCCATCTGGCAATAGGCAACACATGTACCGCCTCGTGATATGCTCGACCCAGTTCGTACGTCCTGGGCAACACTTTGAATTACCTCTAACAACCAGCGACGCCAAGTTTGTTCAAGAAATCAGTCTTCCTTTAGAAACGTTCATTTTAAATGTGACGCACACGCTTTTTCTCCGGTGGTCTCATTCTTCTTAATAGTCTTCAAGGCCTAAAAATATACTGAGCTTATATATATGTTTACATATATTATTCAAATAATTATCACTGGCTGGCGTATTGTACAAACCGAAGTTAAATAATACGAGACTTAGATGAAAACGTTTAATCATAAGTGAGGTGAGCCGGGAAGAATCTGTGACTTTAATGCTCTGAAACTATTCAAAGTTCTTGTATTCAGTGGTCAAACCAATGCGCAATTCTAGGCAAGAAACTTCTTGGTTATGAAATTAGACAAAATTATTTGGGTGACGCCGGTGACGCCTAAGCATAAAATGCAGAACCTCCTCCGCCTCAATTAACGCTTATTTTCACGTTTCATTCAGGCGTAAGTACTGACTGAACTGGCCACAGCATATAACAGAAAAAGGTCACTCGCACACATGGATTTCTCACATTTTTTTTTTTCTTTAAACGCGATACGATTAAAATAATTTTGATTTGATGGTATATACAAATACTAGTGATATTAATGCGTTCTCCCTTGCCGAACCAGTTTGTTTGTTCATTAGAGCCGCAGCAGTTGTGCTGGTAGCAGGTACAACGTTGATTTGGAACAGGCCTCAACAGGCCGGTAATCTCTAGCGCTGGTCATTGCTACTGCCGAGCGTGAACTTAAACGGCGGCTTAGGCCCTATCCACCTTACAACCTATTTGCGTATTTTAAACTCTTTCAATAGCGCTTTCGTAGATATACTGGGGCAGAGTGCAGGTCCACTATCTGTAGAGCGAATGCTTTTCTTTGACTACTGTTGTGTCATGCTCGTTGCTTTCTATTTATCGGCCTAATGTAATAGGTAGAACAGCAGCAACGACTTTCCGCTCTTCGTTTCACCAGCCGTATCGTGCATCTCTTCTGTTAATACCATCATGCGCTATTTTAGCTTGTAAAGAACTGTTCTCATAATAGGCAGTAGATTTGTGTTGTTACTCACTCATGTATCAGTTATTGGTAAATATTAGAGCAGACGCCATCCAAATTAAACTGCTGATGTTCGGTGACTGTTTCTGTATAAGCGGAGTAACGATGGACAGTTCGCGGCGTGTCCTGTAAGATTTCTCCAATAGAAATATGGGCGGCGTTGTAGTACTAACGGTAGTCAACTGTCTAAGTTAACGAAAGCGGGAGATCTTTTGTTATACGTTGTCAAGTTTTCGACACATGTATTTCGCTAAGGGCAGATGGGTGATGCTGAAATGGATTCCTGACTTCGCTTAGAACAGATACCGAATATAGTAAAAATGAAAGAATATGATGATTTGCCATGAAAATTATGATACACCATAAAAGCGATGATATGCAGGAGAAACAATGAAATTGACATGCCATGGTTCGTTCTAATGTAGGAGCGAAAGTCGGGTTGCATCATTCGACTCGGTTCTGCTGTGATAGAGCTTAGCTGACACCGTTGTTGTCGTCATCCTTCGCGTATACTGTCTGAAAGAGATTCGAATTCGAAAATGCAATAGACTCATATGTTTATCATGGCATACGGTGTATTAGTGACTGGATGACGGTATTACACGCGAAGGCTTTTGTCTAACTCTTTCAGCGTTAGTGCCAGTTAATAATTGTTGGTCAATGGGCGTCAACCTGCCTCATGGCTAGTGACAATTACTGAGTGGTGGCTTGCAATGGGTAGTTTAGCTTAGACATATAACAAAATTATTGAAACGATTGCAGCTCTTCTCGTTGGTTCATGGCCACCTGCAAAATGTACCGGTATTTGCACCTGTAGTTCGTGACTGGAATTTCTCCGAGACAAAGTACATGTTACAAAACGTTCTAAGCGTGTCCGTATTACGGTTGGAGCCTGTATAGCAGATGTGTCTATATATGCTAATGTGTATAGAGTGTTCCCGTTAAATATCGACGTGCGGATTGCAGGACTGCATTGATTGTAGGTCACGATCGAATTTCACGTCAAACCGTCGCAGCATGTTACTTGTTCAGTGATACTATCTACCGAAATTGTAGGGCAGTTGATTGAAGGTCGACTTGAGCTGTGTTCTTCCACAACAATCTTTACTCAGAAAACTTTCGCTGTAGAACTAGACTAAGCTTAGGATAAACGCCTTACAATGAGGTTCGACAGTAGGTTAAACTTGCTTTACGATCTTCAACGGGGCTGCATATCAGCAGCGACCTTTAGCAGAACTCAGATGGCTGGCAAAATCGCTGAACTTTGTCTGTCAAAAAGCTTAGACGTTGAACGGTGCCATCGCTCTCCGGTGAATACGCTCCATCTTGATCCTGTGGAGGGCAGGTACTTGTTATCGGCCGGTGCTTCAGGCCAGATTTTCATTCATGACACGCACGAAGTCGATCCAACCGAGCATTCCAATGGTGGAACGCTAAAGGTCGTGTGCCGGATCGACAAAAGCAATAGGCATTGTCACGAGTTCAGTGTGGAGAGTATACAATGGTGGCCACTGGACACAGGCGTTTTCGCTTCATCGGGTATGGATCGTAATTTTAAATTGTGGGATACCAACCGTTTGAGGCCGGTCTTAGTACAGAAGATGGAGCGGCGAATTTATCGCCACCATGTGTCATCGCTCAATTCACAGATGGTCCTTTTTGCTACCGAGTATCCATATGCGCAGATCATGGATCTGCGGGTCGGAACGAAGATCCATCAACTGTCCGGTGCCCATCGAGGCACATTGCTCACAGTGGCCTGGTCGCCCACCTGTGAGAACATATGTGTTACCGGTGGTAGCGACGGCAAATGTGTACTGTGGGACATTCGCTACTCGAGAGGCCATTTGACAGCACTCGACGTGCATAGCGATGGCAAAGGAAGGGGTGCCCATCGAAAAGCACACGACGGACGCCTCGTCTCGCTAAAGTTCACTCCAGATGGCACTGGACTGGTGACTTTCGGTGAGGACAACGCCGTTCGGTTATGGGACGTAGCGTTGGCGAAGAATCGTCAGATCAACTTCGGTCGCGTGAAGTGTCACGCACTGAAAGGTGTCAAGATTGCAATGACCACGGACACTTCACCGCCGATGGTGATTGTTCCATCGGATCAACTTGTGAAAATATTTGATCTTACCAGCGGTTTGAAACTCATAGATCTGACCGGCCACTTCAATTCGGTGAACGCTGTGGAATACTGTTCATTCAGCAACAGACTGTATTCGGCTGGCAGTGATCGTAATATATTGCTGTGGACTTCGACGGATTTGTTGGATGAAGAAGCCAATCAGAAGGGGTACATCCAACAAGAGGAATCCGGAGTAGCTACCAGAAAGCCTAGGCAGGGTCTATCTGTTGTCACACAAGATAACTGGAGTAGCGACGAGGATGACAACGGACCCATGAGATAGTATACTCTAATCAATTAGTTTGTGTGTCATTTACAGGTGTCAGTGAATAAATAGAAGACAATTAGCGCGAAGTTACCTAATATAATTTTGTAAGTGACTTGTCCTATTATATACATAAATGCAAAAAATTTAGACAATAAGAACTCAAAAGAGGTTTATCTTTACACCGAAAATGTTCGAAAAAGTCTCAAACAAAATTTCAATTAAGGGAATAGAATCCTATAATTCAAACTTTCTGCGATCATCTGATGAAAATAGAGACAAATTTTTAACACAAAGTAAACGAACAATAAACAAGCAGAACAAATGGTTAAAAAAATGCGCGAGATTTTGAGCTGTCGTTGTATTCACTGGTATACAATCACCCATATCTGATATATATAGTGTATACGTCTAAATGTTGAGAAAATATGCGAATAGACCTCATAGTAAAAGGGCGTAGAAATCTATCCAACATCTTGCGATGTCCTTCACAAAATTCTACTTTTCTATATTACATATAGGATATATTTTCTATATTAAATATGTACAAAAAAGCAAACACTAGATATTAGGTTCCTGTATACGACTATGTATTTCCATCTTACATCGCCTGTGTGGAAAAAATAGAATACTGATGGACAGCTTGTATGCCTTAACTGACTCTGCTACACGTAGGAAAACTTAGACAACTGCATTTCTTTTATACCTAAAGAGCTCACAATAACTGTTGTCTAATTCTTGATGCCTACTTGCTAGTGTCTATGATAATAAACGGCTCTCGATAGGAGCTATACGAAAATTCAGTTTTGCTTTCTTCTTTATTTTATTTCACTGCTCTCTAGTCCGTTCTCTTTTTGCTAGTTAATTCACCAGCAGCAATCTATACTACCAATGGTCCAATAATAGCTGCAGTTGGATCTACAAACACATAGCCCCGGCAAACTTCCAAACATGGAAACGCTAACAACTGGACTACATCAGCTCGTCGGCTAAATTAGTTAAGGTCGTGCACTTGATTCTATTTCTATAAAATTAAAATAACACAGTTTTTGCATGTTCTCTCTCCCTGTAAAACTACTCACATGTACATACATATACACGTATACAGATACTCGGAATGCAAACGGCGTCATAGGCACCTAAATTACCGTTTCTATGCTGAACTATAAAACCTCGTTTTTTTTTTTTTTTTTTTTTTGTTAGATAGCAAGCAAGCCGTGGCTTTTTTTGCCCTGTTGATTAATTCAATGTCGAGCACCATAACGAAAATGTTGATGTTAGATTAGAAAAAATGTTTAATGGCCTTGCAAGTTATTGCGGATACGAGGTATTCTCCTCATTGTATGTCAAATATTGCGGTGTTCTGAAGAAACTAGCCTTTAAAGTCACATGTCTCAAGACAATATGAGTCGTGTTGGTGTCGTCTGAAAGCTGAGATTTGACTGTACTAAACGTGCTAGAATTGTTAAAATGCCTTTATTCAGACTTGATATAGAGCGCCTTAAAGACGTATGAGACGAGTTATCGGATGAGATGGTTAAGCTAGATATTTCTCGTAGCGCTTGCTTAAGTACGGAAAAAGCTGATAAAATCATCACGAAAACTGACCAAGAATAACATATGGCTAGCCATTATATATCCAAAAAACTAAACATTCACCACCAAACAGTTTCAAACTATTCGAAAAAAGCCGCCTATAAAAAAAAGGATGCCACATGGATTGACGAATAGATCAATTGTATTTCATTCTGAAAACCCTCACTTCTAACGCGGCTGATTACAGGCAATTCAAAGTAGATCACATAGAACAATATTGTGAAAATGAAAAAAAAAATGTGACAAAGCCCAGAGTGGCGTCAATGTATGTAGTACGATGTGTTTATTAATATGATTAGAAAAGTATCGTGCATTAGAAGTTGCAGCTACCTTACCTTGTAAGCAAACCGATTCGGAACCGTATCTGTCCAACAATTGACCAAATACAACAAAAAAATTGACCCCAACTTGTGAACTTGTTGTCTTCCAGTATAATAATGTCACAACACATACATCTCTAGCTACGTGGAAAAAATCGATAAAATTCAGATGAAAAATTTCAGCGCACCGTCATACACCCGATATTTCGCACCACCAGACTGTCATCCTTCTTTACATAGCTCCCTTAGCAATGATAATTTAGTTTCAATGGAGGAATGTAAAAATTACTTGCCACAATTTTTTGCCTAAAAACCAGAGACGTTTCTCATGATTGGATTACGGTGTAATCTGAAAAATGGTAGATGGTTCTCATCAATCGACGCGCATGTTTCGTGTTTAAGTTCCAGTTTTCATTCTTACTCACTATAGGTGAACTGTAGTGTCAGAAAAACATGTTTGTACAGTAATGTTAAAACAAAGTTGTCAGCGATAGTTGTGAAACAATCTATTTAAAAGCTTTAAAGGAACAACTTTTAAGCATGTTGGCTAGATAGAATCGAACTATCTATCATAATACAGATGATGCAATAATACCTATCCTTTAATGTTCTGCATCTTGCAGCATTTTCACTTTTGTCCAAAAAATAGGTGAAAAACCGTTTCTTCGCCACCCAATCCGCGTTTTCGAATTCGTACACTTAGTTTATATTAATTTTCGCGATGGTTCTAGGCGTTGGCGAAGCCTCGAAAAGCGATTGGTAGCGGCCAATGCTTAGAGTCGTCATGTCATGATGCATAAATACTGCACAATTCATGTGAATAAAGAAAATAACTTTATTGTGTTGATGTTACCGATCATATTTCAGCTGGTCGGCCCGCACCTCGCGGCTTACGATGCCCTCTACCAGCAAATTGACCCAGCCGGAGTCAACCATATTGAGGCAATGGAGGCAGCCGCTTTCCTCAAGCGAAGTGCGCTTCCAGATAGTATACTTAGAGATATCTGGGAACTGGCAGATCCGGATCAAAAAGGGTGAGTGGAAGGTGTTCAGAAGGTAGAAACTATGACTTGATTCATTTTTTTGTTCAATTCAAGGGGTTTATATGGTGGTAACACACTTTTGACCTCCTTCGTTTAGAGAGGAAGGGAGGGAATCAGTTGAGCTAAATTGTTGACAATCATTCGCAACGTGTTACGCTTTCTCTTAGATCGCTTGCATCTTTTAATTTTTTTTTCGGAAATTCGAGTGGAAATGTGGCTTCGTCACCATTATTTTTATTTCCTAACATCCTAAAATACTGGCACCTAGGCCAAATCAATATGCGATGACTGAAATATTTGTGCCAATTATACTTTGATTAATTCGTGCTGATTAGATTTAAGTTTACTTGTCGTTGGGCTTACCTAGGTTCTTCAATAGATTCTTGCTCAAAAAGGGCATTGATTGTGATAGATTTGTTCCAATTCACTTGACGTTTATGTTGTTAACCTACGGGCATGTATCAAAACGAAGCAGTTAAATAATACGAAAAAAGTCACGGGCTTCATAAGTGCCCTTGTTAATCGAACATCCAAATTCAGCATGTGCTCCTTAAGTGAAACAATATATGTCTGACTATTCTATCTAATTCCTTCTCCATAAACAGCTTTGTATCATTCAAACGGGCTCGCCACTGCAGCATGTCATGTTACACAGGTAGTATTTTATAATAAGGCAGTTTATTTTTACTTCAACTCCAACATCTACTACCTACAATCCAACCCAAGATTTACGTACTTATCGAGTCGTTTCGTTTATTTTTGGTGAAACCTTGCGGCCTCTTTCAGGTTTTTAGATCGGTATGGCTTTTTCGTTGCACTCAAGCTCATAGCACTGGCCCAGTCCAACGTGACCCCCTCTGAGGCCGCGTTAATACAAGCTGAAACACCTGCGCCGCGCCTTCTCAACACGCCACCCGCCATCGACTGGTCGATTCAGCCTGAAAACCGAGCGAAATATGAGCAAATGTTCCACACTCTCGGACCACAAAATGGACTACTTCCGGGAAACAAAGTGAAACCGGTAGGGGATTGAGAAGGGATCGAAATGGACATTTGACCGGTTATACAATCATTCGTGTTTTGTTAGATGTGATCAATAAGGGTGAGCCTGTTTGAATAGTAACGAAAAAAAAAAACCGGCTATCAAAGGACATTCACATATAAATGTTAATTTCTACGAGAAATACAGATCTTCCGTATAACGTTTATGATAGAGGCATTTTGTGTCTCTGACTTGAAGAACAATTTCCTGGACTAAAAAGTAGGGTCACAACACAGAACACTACCGTGTTAAGTCTTGTGATCCAAAGCAGCACTTAAAAACACACTGCTTTACCCTGTACGTGTCTACGTTGATATCCGTGTTTTTTAGTATTAACCTTCTATCCTTTCTTTCCTCTTTCCAATCAGGTAATGCTAAACTCCAAGTTACCCGTCGATGTACTCGGCCGGATATGGGACTTGTCGGATCAAGATCAGGACGGATCGCTCGATATAGATGAGTTCGTGGTCAGCATGCACTTGGTTTCTAAGGCGCTCAGGGAGAATGCCCCAATACCGATGTCCTTACCGCCGCAACTCGTCAAGACAAAACCTCTGCCAACTACCACAACCACAGTCGTCGATCCTTTGTCACCGCTGGCACAGCAAGCGAACAACGCAGCTGCTACTTCAAACCCCATACCTTCGTGCTACACTGCACCCGCTGCACCCTCGCCGGTGCCTACGAGTGCCACGAACAATGGCGCGACGCCTACTCCACCTCAGGTGGCGCCCAGCGCTAACTCACCCCCGACCGTGTCGATGCCTCCAGTTAAGGCCGGATCTCCAACGCTACCAAACGGCGAGACGATGATGGACCTCGAGCGAGAAAAGCACCTAAAACTGTTTCGGCGACTAGATACAGACAATGACGGCCTAGTCAACGGCGCTGATTGTAAACAGACCTTACTTGACACCGGTTTGCCGCAACAGGACCTTGCGTTCATCTGGGGTTCAGTGGATACAGGACAGACTGGACGGTTAAACAGTGGCCAGTTTATTCAAGCCATGATTTTGGTAGATGAAAAACTGCGAGAGCGTAACAAGCCGACCGGGAATAAAGAGCTCGACGCGCTAAATGAAGAGATCCGTCAGCTTCAGACGTGAGTGATTCTGATACTACTTACTTTCAGTACGACCTTTACATTATCAGCATGATTTTCACTGTGTTTTCAGTTTAATGCTACAATAAAAGCGTTCGGCAATGGAGTGAATGTATTACCTTCCATAGAATTAAGAAGTCTCAGCTTTAAATGGCAAAAACTGTTGTTGAAAATGATAAAACAAGATTTGATTGGTGACCGTGTGTATGTACAGAACCTGTGATACGAGTTAGGTGAACTTCAAACTTTCCACAAGTTGAAATATGCTCATGTATTAGAAAAGAAAGTTATTATTGGCTACAATTGAAAGCAGTAGGTTATTAAATGCAGTTGTAGCAAAAAACCTGGTTGGCATGCATGAGCTTGCATAAGAACTGTTTTTGGTTTCAACATAATACAGTAATGACGATATCTGCCTAATATCTAAATTTGATTTTTCGTATGGAGCTAAACATGTAGTACAACAAATAAAATATAGGATTAGATGAGCAATTCAGATTCCCCAGTTAGTCAAATATGTGGTGTCATAGAAAAATCTTCTAATATCTTTACCTCAAAAAAATATATACCTCGAAAATGGGATTTAATGTTACCAACATAGAAACACTGGTACATGCTTGTGTTACGTGCGGAATGCAGTGAAAAACGTATCATTCAAGAGGAAGTCGACGGTGTCGAAGCGGAAGCAAAACGTCGAGAAGCCGAAGTTGCGGCCGCGCGACGAGAACTCGAACAGCTCCAGGCGATGCTCCGACAGCTGGAGTTGCAGAAACGTGAAGCCAATAAAAAATTGGCAGAGCTCGGCGTACAAAAGGGAGCCCTCGCACAACGTCTCACTGAAACCAAGGCCCAGTTGACTGACGTAAGTGACGCTCGAGAAATAAGTTCGAAATGTTTTTTGTCTCCGTGAAATAGTTCAATGCTAACTTCTTTGCTTACTTTTAAACTTAGAAACACTTATAAGGTGGTAGATTTAATGTTCGAAACCGGGCATAAACAGATATTTAATTTGTTCTGCGCTGATGGGAGTAGCCCGGCCAGTTATCTAGGACAGACATACCTACCTGAAACTACGTAGTCAAAGGTCTTTTTTTTGTTACTTCACTCTACCACTTTTGGAGTTTTGCAACCGAGTGGTTTTCCGGAAACTATATAGAGCCTCTTACAGCAATCGATTTTTTCGCGGAGTCGTTCAGACGGTACTTTACGAAAAAATGGCTTCTCGTGAAGAATACCTACTATGGAAATTATCTCTAAAGATAAAGGCGACCACTCCTCTAGTTTTTCCTCAGGAATTCCTTCTTTCCTAAAGAAACACTTCACAATAATAGGACACCTCTTAAACCATGAACTTAGTAACCCAACAGGAAATTCTGGCTCTTTCAGCAGTTTTCCCGGCCTAATTTAGGCGCTTAATCTCGTCTATTGTAACATGAGGGGTTTGTTCCTGGAAACCCGGAATACTTTCGTGTGCTGCTTTTCGGACTCGAGGTTATTCAGGATATTTTTTTTTTTTATTAACCTTCCGCCATCGGCTTTCAACTTTTTACACATTAGTTCTTTGGTTTTAACTTATGGCTTCTTGTTTCGACATTAAGTTCTCAAAATTTTTTTCACTAAACTAGATTACTTCTGTATTCAGCAAGATATTTTTTTTACTTGCGCACCCCTTACCTATTGCCGTGGCGCGGGCACTTTTCGAAAAAGGCTGAGATAGGAAAATACCAAAATCCTATTGTTCAGAATTTAGTATCATTTTACATTGTACACTGCCTTGTTTCGTAAAACTGTGGGAAAAATACGCTAAATGATCATGTTTGGTCGTAACAGTACAGAGTACCAAGTCATTATGCTGGATGCGAAAGATGTCGAAAGAGCAGAACAGGTTTATCAATTTAAATAAAGGTATATAGCTGGCGTTAGAAAATGCGATATGATTGACCTTGTTTTTCCCAGATTTCTTTAGATGGGTGTGCATGAGATAGGCATCTTTCTTTCACAATTATGCTTCTTGATGCGTCATAACCGCCCTCGTAACGGGGGGCGGATACATTGCTATTTTATACAAGCAAAAGGATACGCTTAATGCAGTGAGCGTCATTTCCAAGCTTGCTTCAGACTACGTACTCATTCAAGCAAGAATAGACCTCTACTCTAGTGTAGTCCAATAAAACGCTCGGCGCAATCAATCTAAAAAAAACGTGTTTTAGCTTCATTGCTTTTCAAGTTTCCTGTAGTGGCATTTCTCGGTGTTAAGACTTCATTGAAGTACTTTTCGCTAGAATCTGTGTTGAAATACAGAACGGAACTAATCATCAGCATTTAATATTAGTTTCCGGTCGACGTGAACCGCACCGAGCGGACAGCCTGAGAAGCGTGTCTGAATAACGTCGAACCCGAAACTTGTTCTTAGGTATCGTAGAGATTCAGATGTAAATGTTATTGGCTACTTTGTGAAGTACTTTATTGTCGTAGATGGAATACCTCTCGACGTGCAAAAGACTTAATTTCTGGAAAGTTTCAACAGAAGCCAGATACACGTAAACTCTTTCAATAGCTGACTGTCAGTTGTTTCTTTGACGACAGATCCTGGTATACTCATTTAGCACTGCTTCAAGTTTATGTTAGGTTTGGGGCTCAATACAAGTAATTTGGAGAGACTGAAAAAAAGAATAGTGTTTTTTTTTACAGATTTTTACTTCGGGATCAAAGATCTACAGCCGTTTGAATCTAAGTTACCTCCGTGTTTCTCCAAGTTTGTCAGCAAGCATACTGATGCTGCACCGTCGTGGAGTTTACAATCAAAAAGAATGCAAAACAAAAGATTTTTCTGTGTTGTTTATATCACTGACTGTTCCTTGTACACTTTTACTGTCGTTTTGCAGGAAAAAGGAAAAGTGGCACAGCTACGAAAGACGTTTGAAGAGGAAAAAGCGCAGATTGAGGAGTCGATGAACCAACAGGACCCCAAAGAAGCTGAAATGGCCGAGGAACTTAAACAGATCCAAGAAGAGATTGAGTCACAAAAGGTGAGTCTTTTCTGAACCAAAAGAATAGTAGGCATACAAAACGAATGTCAGAAAATTTGCTAAACATTTGTTAATAAAACTGCCTTAATAGGTACCTTCAACATAAACCTCGAAGAAACCATAGCTCATTCAAACTACGTCATTTTTACATACTCTTTTAATTTTACTTTATTCAATTTTGCTCCAAATCCATTTCATCTGCTGCTTTCACAATATATCAATTGTTCACATTCGTCTACTAAATATGCAAACGTATTTACCATTTAGCAGTTAGCTACTTTAGGCTACATATTTCATAAATAGCTTCCGCCTGATTCATTTGGTAACATACGCCCCTACAAATGAAAATTGTTCGAAGTCTTGTGCCCGGTCCTACCGCCTTAATTCAATATCTGGCTTCTTTCTGTGAAATCTATTTTTTTTCTACATACCCAAACATATTCATCTAACTTCGGGTTTTCGGAACCTCTCGATATTTTTCCATTAGTCGACCATGAAGGAGCTCAACGAGCGGCACGAGGCCGCCATGGCAAAGCTCGCTGAGGAGGCAGGCTTTTCTTCGGACCCTTTCGGAGGGCAAGATCCATTTGCCGGACAAGATCCATTTGCCATAACCGGGGAGCCGGTTCGTTCGACCTATTCGTTTGGTGATCAGGATCCATTCGCCGTACCGTCAACGGGAGGAGATGCGGCGAGTGATCCCTTTGGCGAAGACCCATTCGCGACGTCAAGAGCAAGCCCAACACCTGCTTTGCCGCCTAAATCGAAGGGAGGAAGTAGTAATAGTAGAGCTCCCCCGCCCAGGCCAGCGCCCCCCAGCAGGCCCCAGGGGCCCACTAGGGCGGCACCTGCTCCACCTATTCCACCTGCACCCACATCTGTGACAGTTTCTAGTGGCTTTAGCAACGATCCGTTTGCCCCGACCGGAGAAGCCTCAGCAGTTGCGCCGCAACAAAGCAGTGACGGCTTTGCCAACTTTGACGCGTTTGGTGCCAGTGCGTTCTGATTAAGTAACAATACCAGCTAAATAGAAGAATGCTTAAGTTAACGATGACGTTGAAGAAAGAGTAGTTCATTTCTACATCGTGCTGTATCATAAGTATTGTTCGAGTAAACAGGAAGGGAGGCCGATGAAATGGCTAGCAACAATCGCAAGATGGTAATGCATGGAGACGACATAATGTGCGATAATAAAAGTGCTGGATTAAATGAAATCAAAGGATAAAACCAAAATCGACGGCCTCTCTTATGATAGCCAGCAATGGATTCTTCGGCAGTAGGATAGGTCCTTGCCTGGGAAAGATTTTCGCCTGATTTATGCCCGCGCGCATAGATATTCAAAAGTTTAAAACTGCAACTTGCGCAACTACAATATTTGCTCTACCAGTTGATACTGATAGGCACTTGATGAATTAAAAATGATGAAAGTATTAATTTCTATCATAAATATAAGCAAATTTACGATGCGAAAGAAAAACATGGCCAAAAACGCAAAACGGAAAATTCGTCGATCTTATCTTCTGTAGTGAATCTGTGAATCTGAACCACACAGATACACACACAACAGTGCCGAAGAAACGGGTGAACGATAACAAGATGGACTCAGTGGAAACGATCGATACCTGATTGATGCATGCGCAATGATAACGGTTCGAGGTAAATTGACAACGACGTGCCTAAGACACGAACGACAAGTCGATGTAAGAAAGAAGACGCCTTTAATTCAAATGCGCCTCCGCGCATGTTTAGCAAAGACACACCTAGTCACGTAAGCTCGCAGAAACACTTGTGACTTTGCTGAACAGGCGTGAACATAAAAAAATAAATGTGGCAGAACCAACTAAAGTCTGACTATGTTGTTGGCATCGCAGCTTAATTGGGCTACTGTTGCGCGCCCATCGTTTATAATCGTAAAGGTTAATTGCTGCAAGATGATGAAAACACCGACCTTGAGGTTAATGGCGTATTGAGGTGCTTTTTGTTTAATCTCAATTATTCAATAATCAGCTATTCGTTTAATAAACAAATAATTTCAAAAAAGCGCCTTAAGAATTATGGACCACTTTCGAGAATGTAGAATATTTCAGATATAAAAAAAGAAAGATCCGATTAGCTGTGTCGCCTTGGCGTCTATTCTTCTGAAGAAAGGCTCAGAAAAATCTTTTCGTTTACTGCAAGTCTTTCTCGATACTTGATATCACCATATATATATCGGCAATATTTTTGGCTAACTTCGCCGAATTTGCCCATTTATATGTATATATTTGTGTATGTTATAATCCCACCGGCGGTTTTTCTACCCAGCGCCTATATTAATTCAGAACCCGATTATCGTTAAACGTTGCATATTGGTCGCGAATCGCTTTACGGCTCGTGTTATCTGATGTTTGTTGTGCGTTTCGTTTATTGAATATTCGATAGCGTACCTCCGCCGCGCGCTCAAAGCTGGATAGAGATATGTTGCTGTACTGACGCAAATTTAACGCGAATAATCGTCGCGTTTTTGAAACAAACGAATTACGAAACGCAACGAAACGTTTCGTGGTATCGTTCATGCGGATGAAGTTAGTGAAATGATAGCCGGCTACTACCGGCTTTGTGCTGGCTTTGTCACGCTTTATGAACATGCCTGCGACCGAAACGTTGATCAAAGAGATGCTATAGAATTCTTAGTGTATCCACTTTTCGAACTTTGAAATACCAGCACTATTCTGTTGTCAGTGACTGGCTAGTCCTACATTAGCCCATTTAGTAGCTTTGCCATTTCCGTGACATCTGTGTATGCCAAGGATACTCTGAGACTATGGTAAGAACAAATCGTGAATAATGGGTATTTTTTTGTACAGTATGCGTACGGCACAATAATATAGTTTAATCAAACGGCCTTATCATGAGGTCTTGGCATAGCTTCTTGCATGACCTGTATTCAGTTATAGGATATAAAACATATGAGAATCCTGTACGTATAACAGTGATAATGTGATGTAACACAACAGCAGCTCTAGAACTAGGGCCTACGATAGAAAATCGGAAAATGACCACACATGATTGTGAAACAACAGACAAAGACGTGGAAAAATACACATTGCGGTTGTTAAGAAATTATCTATATCTTTACGTATTCTTTGGCTAATCATAAACAGAAGACCCAGTATCAATGATATCATAATTATTGCAGAAACGTTTCAACAAAGGTGCGACAGACATGGCTTGCAAAAAATACTTCAGACGTTTAAGAATTAAATACACGAACAGCCATTGTGGGTCAGTTACATGTACTAGTCGAACTCGATCGGTTCACAAAAAAGGCTCATTGCAAGTGAATCCACTTAACTGGAAACATGCTGGCCAGTAGCGCTCCAACAGTCCTTAAACCAGGCCGGTACTGGGATGACTGCGGTGCTACGCCAAGATATCCGCTTCAGCAAGTGTTTCAAAACTTCCTGAGTCGTCCCGACCTTCACGAGATTCTTCATAGAGCACATTACCAGACTCCACAACACCTGCCGCATACTGCCGCCATGTCACAACCGCACTCCGAGATGCGTGAACTCCCTCCACTGCAGTAGTTTAGAAGCATAGCAACATACAAACACTGAAAGACTTCGGATGGACGTAGCGAGTGAAGTCTGAAGTTACATACAAATTAAACGAAAGATAACCGCCGAAAGATACATAAATTGCTACGTAAACGTAGCTAACGACCCTCAACAACACCGTATAGGTGGTCGCATAACATCATCTCCAGTCGGTATGATATCGGCTTCAAAACCGAATATAGTAGGAATAGTATTGATAATAATATACCTAATATCAAAATAATCCTAGCGATATAATGACGATATTGACGAAAAAAAAAAGCGAAATGCTGCAGAGAATCGCTTTGTGAATACCATAATCCTTTACCCAGATGTGCCCCTTCTACCGCCAAACTAAATGTAATCAACATGGTAATGCCGAATACATTTCGCTATAGCATTATAAACAGAACACATGATAGGTGAAGTTGATTGAGCTGTACACAGTGAGCTATAAGCCCATCATCCGATAATTGCAAGCTATATCGATATCGCTGTACTCATAGGTTTGCCTATATACTGCTAATATGTGAGTGGAAATGAAAAACAAGAAAACAAAGAATCATCTTATATATATATATATATATATATATATAAAACGATGTAGCAGAGCAGAAAATATGCGGCTTATCGATTTTCCCTCGATCCTCACATCCTATATCAGTTCTATCATCGCGCGCATGCCCTCGTTCGAAAACAATAGATCGACTGTGTTTTCAATAACGATACCGCAGCGTGTGACAGAAAGAAGAAAATTGTCAAATGCGATAATGCGAGTTCGGTGCGCCGTCGGGTGACGTGTGTCGTCCACCAATTATTCGAAATTTAGTCTCTAAACGATAACATACACGAACGTTTAGAAAGCATACATTCTTACAAAACAATTCGATGTCGTCCGATTAAAGGGCAATGAAGACAGAAAAAGAATCAGTTGAAAATCATATTGAAGATACTAATGCTAATGTTAAAGTGCCACAAGGCTAAGACCCGTGGTATAACAATAAACAACCCTATACCCCCATCGACCTTCGAATAGTCAACTCCGAGTACGGTATTAGATAGTACCGATAAGTGGATCTATAAGTACTTGGTATTAATGTTTTGCCAATTATTTTCATTATTTTGAACTCGTTTGTTGATCCTCGAACTCGTAGCCGCTTCTGCCTCTTATGGGCAATACGGACATTCTACTAATAGAAGACTGACGCAAATAGAATCATGGTTAGGCGACAAAACGGATCACTACCAGCAATTCACGAGTTTTTAGCAGTTGTTGCGCATGATGCGCATTGTTATTTTTCAGTAAACTTTTCTAGTCCATTTGACCTAAAAAACAAGATACGATTCACTCTGATCCATTACGCAAGGAGCGAGTGACAATGTGACGGGGTAGGGTACGAAAAGACTAGCATTGCGATTTGTTTCGCTTTTCTTCCGACCGGTGTCGTTAGACCGGCTTGACTTAAAACAGCGCACTGTACATTTTCACACTAATGACATCAGTGTATCAGATCGGCTACTATATGCTCATTGTTGTTAAGACTGGCCAATAACATACGATCATATCATCGACGTTGTTTGTCTTTTTCCGTCTTTCTTTTCCCGTTGTCTTTTACGGTACATCCTTTCGTAGTAGGCATACTTACGTACTCAATTCATATCATCGTATATGAACTGTATGGCATTTTATCATACTTCGAGCGCCGTGGAAAGTGATCGGTTTTTGTATGTTATTTACAGCTACTTGGGGAAAATCTCTTGAATATTCGCTTACACATTATATAATACATAATTTACGTAATTACACCCATGAACCAATTAAATATTGGCAAATGCTCTTATGGTGTGTATGTGTGACTTACTTGTATAGCAACGTTTATGAACATCTGAGAAAAACATAGCATATGAAGGCCAAAATGTGTGCCGGCACAAAAACATAACGAAATTAATTTGCGCCGCTGCATCACGCATAAATAAAAATCCTTTCCACACATTTTTCGATGTTTGTTTACCAAACTTAAAAAGTCAAATTTTCCAACTTCTAAAAGGTCAGTATGGTGTGCGCATTAAGCAAACGCATGCCTACTTTATTAAATCGACCAACAGTTACCCTAATAAAATGTAATAAGGTTTTAACTAGGAACCCCGGATTTAAATTTATTAATAAACTCGGAATGCGAGTTACTAATATTACCTTATATTTAGTATGCAAAAAAAATCAACTTTAGTACTTCGGTGGGCCATGATTTCGCCCTGTTAAACGTAACCACAAATCGGCCAAACAATCTTCGCGTTAAGCTTTGTCAGAGAAGACCCTTATTGTACCACATTTTACTAAGGAGTATTTCACAGACAACAAGCGTTCCATCAAATCAATCAAAAGATACAAAAGAGATGATTTGGAGTTCTTTTGGCTAATTAAATCATCCTTAGATCCGCTGACTCTACGGAGTTTGTAAGATTAGTCATGGTATTGTTTCATCCAAGATCTAAATCTGAACAGAAATTTCGCAACACGAATTCGAGTAGACAAACGACTACGATCAAATTTCAGTTCACGTAAGGCGTTGAGCCTTATATACTTTTTCATTCAACTTATAGCCAACGGACCTAACTTCGTTGAATGCCTTTTCGTCGGTGGCGGATTCATCAGCATTAAGTATTCAAGCACGTAATGCCACTCGACAAAGTCGATGCCACACGCGTTATTTCCCTTCCACGCACATTATATAGACTGTATATATAATACAAACAGGTATAGAATATGCATGCATATAGATATATGAAAGTATATATATATATAGTAATATATAAATATAATAATATGAGCGACCTTGATAAAAATTAGTTCATACTGTAAGCTAACATATGAATACATTTATATATATATACATGACTGAACAAAGGCTGAATAGAAATAACAGAATATGTCGCCCCGATATAGGCGATCAGTGGTTAAAATACACGTAAAACAATCTGCGAAGTGGTGCTCGATCACAAAAAAAAAATGACTAATACATCACATCACATCACAGATAAAGCCTCGAATAGATACATTTCCATAAATTCGAGATACCGATAGAACGATGCATGAATCTACATAACACACTGAGCGCACACGTGGTTAATAGACGCGGTGGATGGTATTGAAGAAAGCAAACTATTATTAACCATCATTAACAATAGCATCAGCCTAAACAGAAAAAAAAAATATGCGAAAAGCAAACAGCTAAACTAAAAGCAAAAAAAATTTAGTTCACAAGATATCACAAATATGTCCATGGTTTTGCCAATCTTTCGAGGATAAACCAGGTTTGGCGCCTAACAATGAAGTTCCCGCTTCTACGCCGTGACGTGAAAAGATAATTGTAAACCACCAGGCTTGAAATTTTAATCCGATCACACTCTCTTCTAGCCTATAGATGAAAGAAATGACGAAAAAAAGGACGGATCATATTACAGAAGTGAATATTATGAACGCTTTGATCGGGGGGCAGCGCACACCGATGTATGGTCGCGGACGAATCTTTATTTACGTTCGGACAACCATTATTAACGAAAAACACCAAGTAAGCAACGACATCTAGAAGCATTCACAAGTAGTCAGATAAATAATAAAAAAATTAAATGATACCCGAAAAAATCGTCTGAAACAAAGTCGTATGTAAGAGATAGAAAACGCATCGTGTTCCACACAGAACAGGACGAGCTCGGAGTAACAGGAACTACCCAGAAACAAAATCAGTTCACATAAAGTGTTGTGCAACACTGCAAACCGCATAGGTTTCTCAGTCCCAGTTCATAAACAGGAAAGTACCGAGTACAGAACAAAATTAAACATCATAAATGAATAATAAAAACTCAATTAGAAAAACAAGGATCTAATACAGCTACTAATTTACAATTCAGTATTGCAGCAGAAGTTCGGACTAAACAATGCAATAAGATTAAGATTCAGCTGTATATTCCATTATGTTTAAGTGTTCTGATTTAAATTAGTGGACAGATGGGGCGACAGTACCATGTCAGATTCTCAGAAGACATTGACGTATGTGGCAATAGAAAAATGGCTGCTGGTATTAACATTTTATGATAAGGATAAAACTGCACCTTCGTGGAAGTGCACAGAAGATTCACAGCGAATTATTGTTGAAAGCGAAATGAGAAAAAGTGTGTCATGTTCTACTATGATGACAAAGACGGAACGGAGGAATGTGTCGATAATGCAAACGTGCTGCAGAGTAAAGAATGTAGTAATCTAGTTACAAAGTGAGTAATACCTAATACTCTTTATGATGCTAGCTAAATGTACCGCGTAAGACAAAAGGAGAAGACATAGCCGAGTTAGGAAAAATAATAATGCATGATGCACAGTTTATGATGACGGTGATTATGATGCAGGAACAACAAAACAAAAAAAAATTGATGCAGATGATTGGAGTCGAAATAACAGGTGATTATGGTATATCAAAATAAACAACTAGCTACAATATATGAGTGCGATAAAACTCTATACTGCGTGCTTACTCTACTGGTAAACCTCGTTTGTAGAAAAGCAATGAAGCATGGAAAGCAGAAGCAAATGAGAGTACTAACAGTTGAATACAATATCATCGGAAAAAGCTACGCTCCAAGCAAGGATACCTTCCAATGAGAGCCTCCGGTCTTTGCAGAAAAAAATGTTTACACAAGTCAGAACTTGTGCCTGAAGAAAATACCTGCAGTACATTGTTGAATCACGGTCTTTAAATTTGTTGGTTCTATCGAATTGTTTTTGCTGGATTAGATTGTTATTAACCCGTAGATGCACTGTATATAGTTCAGCATATTGAGGTCGGATAATCAGACATTGACGGGTACTTTCAACAAAGCTAGAACACGATAAAACGAATTCTAGAATGATAGCTAGTCTAAGCCAACTTCAAATATGATCCCGTCTCATCATTTATTTCACTGATACGAGAGGAGTCATGTAAACGATGTCATAGCAGCATCGCGATGCGCTCCATTTGTCCTTATTAGTTGGAATTAATTCTGTCTGCTACAATTGCCTAATAACTTTTCATGAATGCTTAAGCACCCCCCACAATATCTTAGAGCTTAAACTCAATACTTGAGCGTCGCCTGCTATCGTGGATTCTGTCCACGTTTATATGACGATTTGAGTTGATCTTCTACATATTATACAAAGGATACAATATGCTCCTATACAATTCTGTGCTAGTAGGAAAATTATTATTATATATGTTCTTTTTCAATCATAATTTATGGAAAACGAGATCGACAGTAGACGCTTTTCCGTAGATTACAACGAGTTTCGACAGCGATCCATAACCCAAGCATTGGAAACTACTGAATACATGCCAAGTTCTATTCAACTACCTTTCAGCTCACATAATTTATCAATAAAATCTTCGACAACCAAAATATTGTCACTATTATTGTATCCTACTAGTATTCCACCAAAGAACGAGTTTTATTCAATCTAGATTGTTGATTTACTACATAAGAACGTATCGGTGGCGCAAAAATACACTTATGCCTTCAATTTATGTATCCATAAATCAATGTCTTATAAAATATACATATACCACAAATATTTACCATGTTTGGTGCATTTATTATACGAATTAAACTTTCGAATTATGGAATCATCGTCGCGTCGGCAATATTTGTTTCGTCTTGACGAATAGACATTTAAACGACGCTTACACAAATCGGTGGCATTGCCACCGGGCAGTTCTAAAAGAACAGAACAGAATTTGGTTAACGTCATACCCCATTCTTCTACAACTGTACAGTATGAATAGATTTACTTCAATCCCTAAAATTTATTGCACTCCCCTGCACACTCAACACGCTTCCAAAATAACCAATTGCCAGTAGCCTAATATTTTGAACAGCCTTGACTATGGCTACTTCTACCGTAAACCGCGTTCCGGGCATAGATTTTGCCATGCCTGCTCAAAACGTTGGAACTTTCCATTCGTTGCCTTCTGCGCAAATGTTACAATCATAATGTAACAACAAAGACTTCCCTGTTCTCAACCGGGGATGAGTTTGCCAGATTTCAAACAAGTTGCTATTACACTCCAATGTAATTTCACTTTATTCCTAACTGGGGCTCAATATCGTTTTCAGCTATAGCCATTCAACGTTTTATATGTTATACCAAAATTAGCGTCTACCTCAATCTGATACATGGTCATGTTTTCAATGTCTTTCCGTCAGTGTTTTTATTGTAAATAATATAACAAACGCAAATATATAGCAAATTTCGAAATAGATTATTAGCCGATGCTCGTCTTTCTTGTGTTACGGGCTATCCCCAGCTTTCCGCCCTCACACCATCAAGCAAACAACGTTCATATTTTTATTTTCAAAATACACTGCGGAACTGATCCGTATCCACTGAGACGCTCCTCTTTATCTATCTACTCCTCTGTTATCTTTCCTATTTATTTTTACGAGTTCTGTTTCGATCTTTACATAAAGTCATCGGAGTCGTATCCCGCAGCATCAGCGTTCGTCGTCATCTTTTCGGGCTTCATGAGGGAATCGTAACTTTTGAGCTTTTTTAATTCCTCACGCCGCTTTGCCTCTTCTTTTTCACGTTCCCGTTTTAGCCGCTCCTGTTCGCGCTTGACTTCACGCTCCTTGCGGTCTCGTTCCTCGCGCATTTCACGGAAATCCGGATGGGCCTCTGTCTGTGGAAGACGAAGAAGAACGTAAACATCACGCCACCGTTATATTTCAAAGTAGCTCTTAGCTTGAAAACACTATCATGTGCATGAATATGCACAGTTCTGTATCCGTTTTGGTTGTGTATATATATATAATCATCATAATTATATGCACTTATGAGCCTAAATACAAGAGCTAGTAAGAAATAAAGCCGAAGATGTACTACCTTGTGATTACGATGATCATGATCTAATTCTTACTACTCCAAGCTATTCGAAAAACACGTATACAACTGGTACTTACTTGGAGCTCTTAACTCTAATTTTCGGAACAAAGCAGCGAAAGAACAAACAAAGAAAAACTCTGGAGATAAACATCAATCCTACCTTGGTCTTAGTAAGTCTGTTAGTAATTGAGTTGTCCTTTTTTTCGACGCGAATTTTTCGCACCGCCTTTTCATCATGGAAACCCACTTGTCCATCCACCATTGCTTGAGTTTTTTTAAGGTTACTCCACATTGTATAGACAACATCGACACTGCTTTCTTTGCACCCCTAAAATTGATAATTGTAAATTATTATTGCTACATATATCAGATGCGCGACTACTACACTATAACTCGTAAATATAA
The DNA here is from genome assembly GCF_002532875.2 of Varroa jacobsoni. Classification (NCBI taxonomy): domain Eukaryota; kingdom Metazoa; phylum Arthropoda; class Arachnida; order Mesostigmata; family Varroidae; genus Varroa; species Varroa jacobsoni. Next base: position 279,327 of record NW_019214116.1, read on the forward strand.
ATGTATATACAATTAAATAGGTAATACGTATTTAATGAAGCAGAAACTACGCCACAATACGCTAGACTTCATTATCCAGAAGACCCTTGCCTTATGTTGGTTGAATCTAACTAAACCACACAGCGTAGGCAAAAACTATATACTTCTTGTTTACAGACAGTATTCACTGGAAAAGGCTATACAAATTCAATAAAGGTTATTATTATAGCCACGAATTAGTGATAGGTATGTGCAAGTTTAAAGTTAGTGGATTTATGTTATATATTGACTGTTGCGCAAAACGGTAACTTCATAGCATGGTTTCAAACAGCAGTATAACAGTACCCGCTAGCTTCGTTTTTACGTGAAGCTGTGTTGACGTGTGCTTTATTAATGTGAGACTTATGTTTTACACCTTCGGGTGTGTCTGGCTGACTTCGCTGAACGGGACAGTAATAACCTCCATAAAGGTAAACGTTCTTAAATTTTTATACTATAAAATAGAACTTGTAGTTTGCCCAAACGCACAGAAAGATTAACCCAGCGACAGCCCGCGAACCGTCTTTTTTTGTAAAATCCCGTATTTACCTGTATAGAGTTATGTTTAACGAGTTGAGCGCAATCCATAATGAGCTCCGGGGGAATATCATCTATTGTTTGACCCTGCGACAAAACATAAGCAATTAAGCTGAGAAACACAAGGATCGACATACCCCTCAATAAAGTACCTAAGTACCTAAATAACTAAATCCAACCTAAAGATTAGTGTTAGCAAAAGGGAAGTTCATGGTGCAGATTGCTAAACACCAATAAAATGTTCTTGAAGACAATGGTTCTAGTGCTCGTATTAGGTGTCCTAATTAGAATTTTAAGATTCTATCTGCAACAAAGCTGAAACTTCACCATAAGCAAATCCGTTGCACACAACAAAGTGAGAACGATAATCTAAGACAAAGCTATTGGAGTGGGTAAGGAGTGCAATAATATCCTCGCAAGCGAAATCCAAAGACAACGTGGTACATAATATCAGTCGGTCTCGAAATTTAAAAGGATCAGCAAGCCGTATCTTATTAGAAAAAGACATTGTTACAATCATTCCATTAATCGGAACAGTGGTGATCGTTGAGGTTGTATACCTCCTTTAGACGAACATACACGTGCGCGGAAGATAAATTATCGACGTGGAACCAAACATCTTCTGGCCAACCCCACCGAATGAGCTTCTCATCTGTGAACGTATTGAAACATATGCGAAACACATTTTCGAAAGACATTCAAACACTGGTCAGTGGCGGTCAGGTCGATGGTCAGCGTATTTCAAACACATGTTCAATGAAAAAACTTACATGCTCGAATATACTAAGCAATCTCCAGGGATATTGTCTCTTCTCCTTATATACTTCTTCAAGCATATTAATAACATTTTTAGACTACGTAGTATTTTAACAAAAACTTCAGTAGAATGCAATTTATTTGCGAGCTGGTTGATTGTGCTACGCTTTTTTACGAATGAAACTTACTTTCATATTTGTCGGCGCCCATGTACAGTTGCGTTGGAGGGTTAGTTACTGAAATATGCGCACAAACAAAATAGAAACAAAACAGAAAAAGATGCAAATTTGTCTCTACTTAATAGAACTAAAACACACAACACTACGATCTCAACCATCTTTTGAGTATAAATACTTAACTATTATAAAATCATACTACAACGGAAAATTAGACATAAGCTTTATCGGTAAACAGACAGCCCACAATAAAAAGATACAGTTCGTGAAAGTACCAGTATGCAACCATTCAGAAGATAGCTACCATGGGATAGTTATATTAAACTTAAACTTCAATATAACACTCTTTTATTTTTTCTCATTCATCTTTGGAAGTGATTTCGCATAAATACTCGCACTCCTTAAATAGCTTAGTCAGACAAAAACGAGAACGAATATACGAGAAGGGCCTGGTATACCATAAAACAGTAAATGTTTACTAACTTCTATGTCTTATCTGTCTTATGATTGGCAGTCATTATAACTCTAACTAGTTAAACACGTTGTGGAAAAACGTTACTTATAGGCAGTTTAACATCGTTTAAACTATTGTTGTTATTATCTATATGCACAATATTTTCTCGCAGTCTTAGCAAAAACTGATTTTATTAGTGAACTGAGTATTCATGCGCGTCAAGATACTTACCCGTGCTTGTGAAGTAGAACACCATTTTGAAAAAAATAGGTGTGCTTCAATTGTCAGAAAAATGGCCTGCGGTCTCAGTAACGTTTACAAACGCACGCACGCGCGCACGCACACGCGCGCGCACACACACTCTCACACACACACCCCAAATGTTGTAGCAGCTGCAACTAGTAACTAGTTTTTTCGTCTCGCTCGGGGTGCAACTTACGATATGTATTTACTTTAGCGTATCACAAAGAGTATCAGACAAAGCTGCCTAAACGTACCACAAACGTATCGGTTTGTCATGCAGGCGCTTCTATTGAACGTCAGCAAATTTAACGCCAGGAAATTGTGCGTATTTGCAGATAATCAAAGATCGAAGTAACTTTGTTTAAGCTATAATTTTCATCTAACTGACTCTTGATAATATTAGTGAGCTCTGGCGTATATAGCTTCTCAACAAACTCGATTTAAACACGCATCATGTAATTAAGTTATTTTAAATAAACAATCTTTTCAAGCATTTCTAGTCAGACTGCAATAATAATTCTAACTATCCATGTTTCTAACCGATTACCAACGTATGTTCCTGAACTAAATATTTTTCAAGAACGACAAAAGATGATTTTCCTTCTCCTTTAACTCATATTAATGTAACTCAGTTTCCCCAGCTGTGAACAGACTGCTTACAAACGCTCAGTTTTAATTCTTTCAAACTCAGCTTTTCTTTCATGCAAAGAGAGTCCAACGCGCAACAGTACAGTTCAGAACCCTCCAGTACAAACATATTTTTGGTACTTTATAAGGTGGGCCGGTCCTGGAGGTAGTGCTATACCAGGCCAACCCGCGGCTGAGGTGGAGCAAGCCCCGAGCACTCAGCCCTGTTCCAAAAAATAGTTTAATATCTTGGGGGACGATGTCCCCCGTATCAGATATTAAGCTGATAAGAACAGATACTACACTTTGATCTTAGCCAAAAGGCCGAGAAGCGATAACGTTTCACCATCAGCCATCCGACCAATGCTGTAGTCTTGTTTCGAGCCGCCCGGACTCCGAAATCAGCTTGAGTGAAATATGCTCGTTTTTCACAGCAGAAATTTATCTCGAGATAACTCAGTTAGCTTGGTGAGGTACCGTAGATCAATTACATAACGCGCAAAGGTTAGGATTCCCGAGGCATTCGATTAAATTGTGAGTGTCATCTTTCAGCCTACATAAATTGGTTTGGAAGCTGTGACCGGTTTCCACGGGCATCCAAAGTCGGGAAATGGCAGAAAGAGCGAAGCAGCCTATAGCAAAACGCTTGACATTGAAGATTTTCATTTAACGACAGCTGGCGCAGGACTTCTTTTACATTGATTCTTTAGTTAAAGGTAATTATAGCCAACAATAGCCCACCGAAATTATGAATAACCCTGTAAAATGTTCGATAGATAACATGGACGTGCGAAATAATAACATTAACTACATAGTACGCGACTTAGAAATATGTTGCAAGTGAAACATGCTGCGATTATGACATTGCGTACATGACATTGAATAAACAATAATTTTCTATAAAGCGGTAATTAGGCAAAAGTAGGACATGTGGAAACATGATTACAACCATTGAAACTGAAATACATATGATCTGTTCCACAAATATAAGAACATCGCTTATACAGAACGCCACGGTCTAGTCAAGTCGGCTGTTTTAAGTCTTTCATCGCATAGGTAGACACGTGATAAGCTGGAGGGCTCATTGTAGTAGTAACGATTAAAGCTTCTCCGCGGAATTAATTTAGAATTGTACTCGTATACGGTGACATTCAGTAGAATGATATGCAGCAAAATGTAATAATGAACACGATCTTAACGTTCGATTTTCACTATAGTAATCGGGGCTACAGTGACACCTTGTCCTCATTTAGTTAACCATGAAAGCGTCTTTAAAGAACCTACATATGGCTGGTGTAAGGCTGCGCATGTGTGACAAAAGAACCTGTTAACGCTATGCCAACATACATTGTTTAGAATCTTTTGCGCCCTGTAAAATTTAAATGAGACATTAAAAATATTATTTTAGTCCTTACCGTTGTCCTAAATCTGTATCGCTGTGAACATCTGTCTTAAAGGTCATCCGTGAGAGCTTAAGGCGCTAAGATCTCGAATAATCATCTTCGCTGAAGACTTAACCCACTCGAGAAATAAACAACCTCGAATGAGCTTAAACTACAGCGGAGAATGAGAGGGCAAGACAGACTGGTTTCTCGGACTGTATGTTAGAGCTGCATAGTTGGAGAAATGTGATAGCTGCTCATCTTACACCTAAATATTAACTGGTTGAGCCTTATCAAACAATATTGACCGTCAGATAAGGTCCTTTACAGTTATCGCAAGCGTGCTTGAGAAAAAAACTCTGACCAGTTGTGAAATTGAACTGCCTATCACTAGGGGCATTTCTTGTTATCAAAAAACGCGGTTATTTATCTTCAGGCCGATCTGGCTCAATTCATCAAATAGATTTACAGAGCGTTGAAAAATTTAGTATATTTCTATGATCAGTAGTTCGATTTTGTACATTCTAAAGATCATATTTCACAAAAAAATCATGAAAATATTTTTTAAAGAAAATTTAGAAGTCCAAAAATAGACAAATAATAGTAAATTAAATATAAAATCAGACTAGTAGAAACAGGACATATGTAGTGTAGGAGATATATTTTTTTCGATAAAAAATATGCAAGGTAATGTTACTTTACATACACATGTATATACGTCGGTTAAGCTTCTGGTTAAGTAACACCAGGAACCGCTGCTGCGAGTCCCGCCAACGACACATGCTATTATAGCTAAACAAAAATAGATACTTCAACAAAACGTTTTACACACACTAAGAGTGTCGCTCGTTATGGTCGTGCTTATATAATGTAAATTATTCACGTAGATTATGTCTTCAATTCAAAGCCTAAGTCACTGACTATTCAATCTCAAAACGATTTTTCTTTAATCTACAAGTAATTTTTTAATAATAAGTGCGCATCAAGCGGTATTGGTAGATGCAAATATGTTGAAGAACCACAAGGATAGGCTATATACAAAAAATCTCCGCGGAATTAAATTTTGGGTTTGTAGTAGGCCTAAGTTCTTAAAAATGCAAGAGTTCAAAATGACCAAAGGGTACAGAAAGAGCAGAGGCGCGGAAAGTTTTAAGCACTGAAATTGACCTGAATGACCCGATCGGCAAATGATATTCTGTTTTTCAAAACACTCATTATTTTCTAAGTAAAGTGTACAGGTATATTAAAAATATCTTTTGGGTCATTATGATAAATTCTCGAGCCCTTTAAATTAAAATTTTATTGAGAATTTTTCACGTTATCTCCTTAAAATATTCCTTGAATTTGTTGAAAGTTGTGTGGGAACCTACAGTAACGTGAGCCGTCGATTTCGGGCAAAAAAGGAAGTTCATAACCTCTATGCAGGCTCACCTTCCGTGCACACATTGGAATAATAGCTAATATATATATACATGGAGCAAGAGGAAAAGTCAACCACAACCAAGAGGCAAATTACTATTGTGAATGATATATGTGTAGGCCCTTAACAACCTACCATGATACCAATTGATGTAATCATGTCTAGTATGGAATAAAACCCTTTTAGTTATTGTACGCTGCTCGAAGTGATGCTACAGGTAACATATTTCTGCAAGAGGTATTGTTTGCAAAAGTATGTTTGTATAGTCAACGGGATGTAGTTTTCCATACAGAGGTTAATTCAGTTTTCTCGTTTGTTTCGAAAGGGTGCTTCTAACAAAACTTCCGCTTAATAAATAGTAAACTATTCCATATTTTTAACAAGTAATAATTTTCGTAACTGCTAATACCACTATTACTTCCCGGGTAGGTTGTAAATGTGTAATATAGATCTGTGCTAGGAGAAATTTGCTTTGTCATGACACTACTCGAATCTTAACCTAAATAAAAGACAGTTGTTGTTTAGTTTTTATTACTCTTTTTAATGATATACATTTTTTTTTACCTAATTTTAACCTTAAAAATATCAAGTTTTGCTAACTATCTGTCACTTTTCACACGGCATTCATCGAATTCGTCATTGATCTATTGGCGAGATCTTGATTCTCCTACGTTTAATCATTGGACTCGAAAAACGGTGTATTCAAAAATCGAAAAAGTTCATGATGATTTGCGTTACGTTGCCGGACTTTGGCTATGTGTTTACACTTGTATAGTACTTGGCTGTCATTCAGTCAACAAGATTCACGTTTATATGCAATGTCCTTTTTTTCTACATAAAAATTATCATAACAATAGTACTAATAATATTAACTCATCACACGCCCCTCGATGTAAACCGTATACAGTTTGCTTAATTTGTCCGGTCTTTTCCCTTTTGTTTGACGTCGCCTTAAAGGTTACATTGTACTGCCAGGACTTAGTAACTATTTATGTATCCCATGGGAATTTTTCAGTTTAAGATCCGTTACAACCAACATTGCAGACCCAACAGCGGCGCGATAAACAGGCATCCTAAAGTCTTGCATAATATCGTAGAAGTTATTGTTTCAATCCTCCTTTTTGACGGCAATGGTGGGTACATCCTCACTCGTATTGTTGTTACTACAATGGTTGCTGCCATTGGAGCTGCTTCGCTTTCAATACGTTCCACTAAAAATTTTTGAATTTATTTGTTGGCGAAATCGATGCCCTTTTTGACTGACTTTTTGAGCTCATCCATAGCGTCGGTAACCATTTTCTCTTCGAATTTCGACAATTTGCCAAGGCCAAGGTTCTTCTCCATGCCGTTCTTGCCGAGAAGTAGCGGGGTGGAAAAAAAGCCAGCATCGCCAATGTCAGACTTTACGTACGCGCATTCGACGATGTTTGTTTTTCCCTGAATCGCCGACACAAGGCTAAACACGAATCGGGCACCGGCGAACGCCATGGATAACGTAGCACTGCCGGCTCCCGCCTTAGCTTGGACGACCTCAGTTCCCGCCTCTTGGATGCGCTTCGTTAGCTTCTCGAGCTGGTCCTGCGGAAAGTCGACCTTGGGGGACGCCTGTGAAACCAACGGGATGATCGTAATACCGGCGTGACCGCCAACGACGGGCACAGACATTGAGACGGGATCCAGTCCCTTGGCTTCGGCGATAAATGTGTTAGCACGCACAACGTCCAATGTGGTCACACCGAAGATGCGCTTGGGGTCATACACACCCCGCTTTTTGAACGTTTCCGAGGCTATTGGCACTGTCGAGTTGACAGGGTTTGAGATAATGGCGAGCATCGCTTTGGGACACGTTTGAGCGCAGGCGTCAGCCAGGTCGCGTACGATGCTAGCGTTTGTGTTGAACAGATCGTCACGGGTCATACCAGGCTTGCGGGGAACGCCGGCGGGGATTACGACGATTTCGATACCTTCAAGAGCAGCCTTTAGTTGGTCATTTCCAACGAAACCCTTGACCTTCGAGCCGGTGTTAATGTGGCTGAGATCAGCGGCCACACCGGGGGTGTGAGCAATATCGTAGAGGCTCAAATAGCTGATGCCGGGATGCTGTTTCAGTAGCAGTGAAAGGGGCTGGCCGATACCACCAGATGCTCCGAGGACAGCGACCTTAACATTGTTTCGCTGCGAGGTGGAAAAATTGCGAAGAGCAATGCCAGCGAGCTTGCTTCCATTGCGAAAAGCAAACATTTTCTTCTTTAGAGCTTAGTTAGCAACTTAACGGTATAATAGAACAACTACCTCTGCTCAAAAAGTTTTATTCGATAATCACCAATCGATAACCAACCAAAATCTCGAAACCGCTGCTGTAAAAACCGAACAGGCAGTGCGACACGTCCTGCTCTCAAAGTCACACAGTGTCATTTACACCGCCGTGCGCTTAGCGAAAGAGGAGCGTCTGCTATGATAATGTTACTGGCGGGATTTTTGTCTACGGGGCAACACTGGTGATTTGGGCTAATTTGAACAACTATGTTGGATCGACGTTGGTGTTTAATAGAAAAAGCAGGCAGTCTATTAGCTATCTCAAATGGAAATATACTTTCTATTTTGGATTTTGCTCAACTTATTTTCAGCCTGAAGTGACTCGTAGCTTCTAGTTCTAGAGACCCTTTGTGTATTATGCGACGAGTCGTAAGATGCAAGGTTCAGTCGGCTATAGTCAAAATATGTTATCTCAAAGCATTACAACTGTATCATCGCCGGGACACGCGTCGCAAGTGTTACAAGGTATTATCTAATGGAACTGATACTACACAATCTTTGTCAAAAATTTTCTAGTTTGGGCGATTTCCGCTGGTTCCATAGCAAACCATTATCACCTAAGTATAGTCCCTCTAAACTAGTCTTTATACATTCACCCTATAATACCGTGCTGTGATTTATTCGTTACTACTGGCTCATATCGTTAACACACATCCGATAGTAGGATTGTATCTTTTTTACGTGTTAGTCCGCTACTCAGGCGCTGCGGTCAGTGATCCCTGCGCTGATGTTATTGATCTCTGCGACGACAGCGTTAGCTAAAACTACAGCGGGTGGTTTACGAGGCTATAGCGAACTTTCTATGACCATCCGTGAGCCTTAACTACCGCCAATCCTCCATGTTATGCATGTGTGTTTTAGCTGCGGCATTTTGGGAGAAGGCTCCATTTGGCTCGGTTTTTGTCGGCATATACATCCCTGTTGCTCCTCCACTGATGGGGGAGGGCGACGATTCTGTGAACGACAACAGCCCTGGCTTATGGGTGTAGCAGCGGCGCTGTGATGCGATCTTGTCCTGCTGCCTGCTAATGCTTTGGGTTCGGCTGCGGCCGCTACTGCTGTGTTGAGTGTTGGCCTGTTGTTTGTAGTGATTGGGAGTTGTTGTAGTAGTTGTCGGCCGTAGGCACACTGATGAGATCGAGTCCGAGAACTGTCGACCCGATCGAGGCAAGTAGTCGAAATTGTCCTGTGAGCTGAGTTGACTCGTCCTGCATTTGTGCCTGCGTGTAGTCTCGCATTGTGTTCTGCATGTAATCAGATAGTTAATGGTGGTGGAGCCGCTGCCAGTGATTATGCTATCAGCGGTAATGGTCGCAGTGTTTCTGCTCGAAGAAAGCTCGCTTCTAACGGGGTCGACCCGAAACTGAGGCTGGTTCGTACATCATCGGTTTATTGTCCTCAGTTTCCTGCTGGCTAGTTAGCGGTACTATCGCAGTGCTGCTTCTCGGTTTCATCCTATGAACTAAGCACTCATTTCTAACCGAACCTAACAAAAGAATATCAGGGATAGACGACAAAAAACGGCCATATTAAGCCAAGTGCTGGGGTGGTCCACAGTGAATTTGCTGTTGTCGCAAACATAACCAGAGCAACAACTGCAGGAGAGCTGCCAGGAGCACCAGCCGTAGCTCTGCAGATCGTCGTTAGCCGTCATTTGTTGTTTGTGTCTTATTTTTCGTTATAGTCGAACGTCTGTGGGGGAATTGTTAAGGAACGACAAACAATTTGATCGGGCCAAAAAACCCGACGTTGAAAAAAGACTGACTGTGTTTGTTTGTGCAGTGCTTGTTAATCATCTGCCTATTCATTTATGGAATGGAAAGCCTGACTGATTGATTCTCCGGGGTTGTTCGTTTTGTCGATATTCGATTGTTTGTTCGTGGGACAGTTCGACCAAGGAGACTGTTCTATATCCGTGTACTGTAGTACAGCTAGTAGTCCCACGGGAAGAACACGATTAGCAACCAATTCCTCATTGGTTAAACTGTGACAGCGTGTGTTTTGCCGGTTGGAACCGACTTTTCGTGGAATTTCGTGCCGACGACGAATTCGTGTTGCGTGTGAGTGTTCGAGCTGCTGAGTTATCTCAACCAGCGTTCATTATGTCATCAAAAGCGATGTTTGGCGTATTGAGTTTTGTCGAGTGTTGTTGTGTTCGTTGAATTCTGTTGTATATCAAAGTAACTAGTGCTGCGGACAGACTGCAGAGATTTGAAATACAATATAGAACGGAAGGAGACAAAAGTGAGGACAGTATTTTGCAATTGTTCAACTGAAGTGCTCGTAAGCAGGAGGAACAAAAACAAAAACGATAAGCTGAAAGGAAACAACGGATTAGGGAAAGCCCCCTATGTTGCCGCAGTCGCTTCACAGTTTATCCTATGTCAAGATCAGTTTAAGGTAGAACTTACAGGACGTAGAGGTGTGTGTGTGCCATCAGCGATGTACCCAATTTTTCGCCCAGTCGTTCAACAGGACAAAGTTTGACTAATAACGAGTGACGAGCGCGAAAACTCAACTTCCTTTCGTCTGTATTCAACGTTGTTATTGCTTTCTGAGTCCAACGACGAGTACAACTATCAGTCAGGATTGAGTACTAAGCGGTCAACTGCGGCAGCTCCAATCACAGCTTCGACCCGGATTGCGGAGTATAGCTCGGAGTATCGCAGCATTGCGGGCAACATCGACGGTGCCTCCCCGGCTTCACAATGTCGGAGGAGGCGGAAAACACCGGTCCCAGTCATGAGTCCGCGGCAGCGTCTGCCGCTTCGCGTCTTGTTGCCGCTCTCCAGGATGGGGGGGTATCGATGACAGCAGATAATGCCATGGCGTCGATGGCACTGGCCGCTGCAGCAGCCGTTGGCCTCGTCTCAGGTATAGCCCACGAACAAGGCGAAGTCGATGCCATTGGCGATGGCGAATCCGTCTCGGGAGCAGCTGCGGCTGACTTCGATGATGCGGAAGATGCTGAAGTTGACGATGAAGAAGATGAAGAAGTCGGTGGAATTGACGAGGAGGGGTTTGATGCGGCTGAACTTGAAACTCCGGCGGGAATCGAAACGGCAGCGGCGGCTGCAACCGTCATGGCGAATGCCGCTGCAGCTAATGCGGAGCCTGTCGCAGAAGATGGTATACCAATAGAACAAGTGGCTACTGGCGATAGTGCGGCAACGACAGCTGCAGTAGTTCCAACGGTTCCAGCAGTAGCTACCGAACCATCAATGTCTTGTGACAACGTACCGGACTTTGCGGTTTTGTGTTCGTTTCTAGACAGATTCGGCGCGCTGCTAGGGATCACGCCGACAATCAAAGAGGTTCAGATTATGCTTGAACAACAAGGAAACGGTAAGCGATTGGAGTGGTTGTGGGAGGGAAAAAACACCTCTTTTAGATACAATATGTATTAGTATTATGTACTAGATACCGTTAATTATATATAAGATAAGAGAATGCTACTAAAATAACTCACTGTTGTCAATACTACAATCTTGCTCTGTACACAGCCAAAATCTTGAAGACACTCAAGTGATGAGGTGACCTATGCGCTGCGGAACATTATAAAAAAGACATATTCCTATATAACAACCTGTAGCATCCCTGTTGCTATACTTTTGCTTGATCTTATTATTATATACAGAGCAAATCCGTCATAGTCGCTGCTAGCCAATGATTTTCTGTAGCGCATTCTCATGTGTCCAGCCTCAGTGTCTTCGAGTGCGCTAAAGCGGCTGACTGGTAAACATCTGTGGTAGCATTGAGAAACGTTGCTGCTGTTGTAAAACGCCCGCAGGGAACAGAAAGGTACGCTTCAAGCACTGTCAGTGATTCCTTTCTGCGCAAAGAAAAGATGAACAGAAATCGACTGTCCCAGGGGCTGGGGCTATCAAAATAGGATGATGCCGCCTGACAACGTGTCGTTAAGAAAAGGACTCAAGTGATTTGTCGCGCACGTAATTACGGTGCTAAATGATAATCATTAAACGCTTAACTGGTTTTTTCAACCATCTGATATGCGTTGGGGAGGCTGCATGATGTAATTGAGCTTGTTGTCATTTGTTTCGTTGTATTAATTGCTTGTGTAGAAAATGACTCGACATTAGAGAGAAAGTTGTTTCACTTTTGGAAATGAGAGTTGTCTGTAGAGTTCATTAACTGTTACCAATATAGCGTTATGTAATTCCTTAATATGTGCTTTCAGCAGGTAGCTATATTAATTTGCATAAAAAATTATCCAGACTCGTGTTTAACCAATAATACGAGATAGACCAGTCTTTATCAATTTTGTTTATTAATCATTAACGCAAGTAAGTTAGTTTACTTCCACAAAGCTGTGTGGAGCTTAGCTTCCAAATTTTCTGCTCACCAAAACAATATTTATCTTCATAATAAATCTGGAATGCTAGGACAAGTAGTTAAACCAATAGTTCGACATTTGCTAAACAAAATTTGATAGACGAAGAAGAAAGAAACAGCAATCTTTTGCGTATTAAGCAAAATAAACTAAACATCCAAGTTGCCCCTTGGAGACTGCAGAATATTATAAGTAAAATAATGAATACTGGGTAATACTTATAAAAACAAAAGTTTTATGCTTTGTGAAGCTGTTTCTACAGTGGAAATAGCTATCATTTGTTCGGAAAAAAAAAACTATTTACCATGTAAAATTATCTATTTTGACTTACTGTTTGATCTATTTACAGTGTCTGAACAGCTCATCGACATTCACATAAAGCTATTGAGGAAAATTGTAACGTCCGCTACAAAAAATCGTTTCGACAGATATCTCGCTAGGGTAGGTTGTCGTCCTATTTTTATCCACATTTTTTATTCTGTATGCTTTTACCCATTCTGAACGTCTTTTGCACAGAATCAGTTCGAAGTGACACTTCATAGAATATAAGTGTCACTTTATATACAATATAAGATTTGGTTTGCAACCGCCGCCTGAAACGTATTCTAGCATTAGTATGCTTTTATATACTAAGGGATAAAATCCTTTTTGTACGTGACATGAAAAAACATATAGAAACAAGCAACTAATGAAAACTGATTGTATATGCTGTGCTCTTCAAATATTTCACTTCGTTACAGTATTGCGAAATGTACCTCATTCCATACGATCACCAACTCGTCGTACAAATCATGGAGCACGGCTATGCGAAGCTCGATCTTGTCTCAAAGGTGCACATCCTCAAAAACTTACTTGAGATGCAGTTTGATTTTAATTCGAAGTTCAAATCACAGGCTAACGACCGTTCGCCAGAAGAACTACGTATGTTACCCCTTGGTCGAGACGCAGACGGAATCGTGTATTGGCTTCAAGTTGATGAGGATCTCAACGTGCGAATGTACATAGAGGATCTAGATGATGAGAGCTCGTTTCATCTCCTGCACAAAACAAAGGAAGAACTCGCTGACCTACTCGCACAACTCAAGAAACTGAAGGACGACAATTTCCAGAAGCAACCCGCAAGTAGCAATAATACGAGCAGCAGCGAACCGTGAGTTTTTACATCTCTAACAGAACTATAGCTCAATTAGGAAGAAGGAAAGCTGTAATATAGATGATGGTGGTCTCCTGTCCTAGCCTGAATAGAAGTAATATTGTCAGTGTTTATAAGGGAGCAGTTGTGTTGGTTTCGTAAGTAATTATGTGGTTATAGCTGTCATAATAGTTATTATAGTTAGTTAATTATATGTTTAATTAGTTTTTCATTGTTGTGAAGAAGTCAGTGTTCAGTTCAATATAGGGCGAGCTACGGTCAAGCGTTAAAGTTATTATGTGTTCATATCTTATCTCTGTTCTTGTAAGTACGAATTTTTTCAGTTCCTACCTGGCGGTACTAAAAGAAAAATAATTAAAAGCATAACAATTACTTAATATGTGCCGAAATGAGCTATGTTCCATTTTACATTACGCGGCCATATTATATGTAGAAATGCAAAAAGTAATGCCAACTTTTCTGTTCGGTGTATGAAGGTGATCGTTGCTTTTGAAATTTTTCTAATTCAACTCATATTAATGATTTGGCTACTTATTTTAGCACTGTCAATTTTTCCTAGTAGTAACCTGCTTTTTGTGTTGATGCGGAATAAACAGGCTATGTATGTTTTTAACTAGATTGCGGTTTATTCTGCAGGTCACCAAAAAGCACTGACGAAGCAGTAAAGCAAGAAGACCAAAAAGCCAACATCGTCTCTGCGATAAAAGTTGATATAGAAATTAAAGCAGAACAAAAAATCAAAGATGAGAATATCGACGCAAAGCCCCGAATTGACAAACTAAAAAAAGAAACCAACACTGAAGCCGATACCACATCAGTGGTGAAAAGCGAGCCCGGCTCTGATAAAAAGGAACTTGTCGAAGATTTGTGCACTCGTCAAAGTGACAGTTCCCGATCCTCAGGTGAAGGTCACCCGGTGTCTGCCAAAGTTCCTGTCTCAAAACTCGAAAATGAAGCGCACTGCGCCCAACCGTGTGTCAAGACAGAATCGTTAACTGCCTCTTCTGTAGTTGACGGGAGCCAACCGGAAGCTGCGCACTCGGCCTCAGCGGGAGCATTCTCGATGGCAGTAGTTATCGAGCGGGCCGATAAAGACAAGGAAAAAGCTGTTAAGGAAAAGAAGCCCCTAGCAGCCGACGTTGCTGAAGAGCGCTTCGACGAAGAGTGTGAAGATGCAAAGGCCACAGATCTCTCCCTCCCTCATCTGCCCACCCCGCCACACGAGCAGGAACAGAGACTACCCGCCGCACCGCAAACCGCTGTACATTCGCCGCCTGTGCCTCCCAAAAAGCCTCAGAGCGACGGCGATTATGAAGATGACAAAGAGATGAGTCACCATGCCGCTGAGGATCTCCGGACCAGCGAAAAGAAGACGACAACATCGGCAGCAGCAATAGTAGACAGTGGTGGCGATTCCCGAGAAGATCCTGGTGGACAACTACGAGCCGATTTAGAGGGCATACCAGTGGAAGACACGAAGAAAGCAAGAAGTAAAAAGGGTGGAGATGAGAAGGGAAACGGACAAATGGCTGAAGAGTTGAGCGCTGACAGCGACGACGAAGAGGAGCTAATGGATACTACAGACTCTCCCGTGTCTCGGCAAAAGGACAGAGAAAAGTCTAGTAGAATTGAACAGCACGATGATGTAAATGATGGCGAGACAG
Organism: Varroa jacobsoni; assembly: GCF_002532875.2. NCBI lineage: Eukaryota > Metazoa > Arthropoda > Arachnida > Mesostigmata > Varroidae > Varroa > Varroa jacobsoni. Next base: position 294,424 of record NW_019214116.1, read on the forward strand.
AGGACAATACAACAAACGATGCTACTGATGTTCAAGAAAAGCAGACACCTAAATATTTGAAAAAATCGTCATTGTCGTCCGCGAGAGACGAGCAAGTAGACGAAAATCTAACACAAGTGGCGGCAGAAGACGATAGCACCATCGATAAAAACCTAGAAGGGAAAGATGATGAAGCCACTAGAAAGGTTACACAAGAAAGCGGTAAAGATAAGGACGAACTGGCGGAAGAGGAGGCGGAAGAGCAGCCGAAACCCAAAAAACGTGGGAGGGGTAGGCCAAGAAAAGGTCAGGGTAGAGGTCGAGGCAAGGCCAAGGGTAAGCCCGCTGTTACGAAAAAACCAGCGGTACCAAAGCCTCCAAAAAAGAAGAAACAAACAGACGACGGTGACCAAGATGGAACTGGCCACGAGGATGATGAAGAAATACAAAAGGAGAACGTCGAAGAGAAGCCTAAGGTAGATTAATTTTAAAAGATCATGTTGTTCTTAATGTTTTCAGACAGAGTAAGCCTCCCATAAATTTTTGGATGGTTACAACTTTGGTGGAACGGAGCGACATGGGTAATTAAATTTAGAAGTTAGAGAACAAGAATATCATCGATTTTTTCTAGTTTTCTTTTAACGCTCTACGTTATATTATTGACAAAACATGATCAGTATCAAACCTCAACTTGTTGGAAGTACGTGTATAATAGATAGATATTACAGTTCTAAATTGACTTGTCCATTCTAGAAATTCGACGTCATCGTCATTCTACAAATAATAGTCACCTCAAACAAGTGTTAATAACAAAATGCTCTTTGTTTTGTTGATATCATCGGGCATGCATTTTTGCTTCCATAATCATATAGAAACGTGGCAAAATGTCCCGTGAAGCTCGAATGCTTTTGGAGGAAGCTGAGCGCCGTCGGGCTCAAGAAGATGATGAAGATGGCGAGTTCGGTTGTCGACCTCGGCGAAGCTGTCGGGCAAGAAAAGTTGTTGAAAAGTAAGTATTCTGGACAGATCGTATGTACAGTATATATCCAATATGGCTCGCATATCAAGTGTGCGAGGCATATTGGATGTAGTGAAGTTTACTAACCTGCATGGTTAGGCAATTATAATGCGACAGTACGCACAAAGCACTTGAAAATTCTCCTTCTTAGATTATGTTTCCCAATAATAATTCAGTCCACTCAACTCAGCCCATCATCATAAAATGCTGAGCATAATTTTCTGTAATTTCAGATACGAAATTCCCGTCTCGGAAGACGAGTCCAAGAAGAAGAAACGTAAAAGCAAGGCTGATAAGGAAGAAGAAAAAGAAATTGTATTCAGCGCCGTGGGTGGAATCAATGCGAAAGCTGCGCGCAAAGCCGCCCGTGAAATGATCAAAGCGCAGAAGCTAGCCCACAAGGAACTCATGAAAAAGCTTAAAGGCAAAAAGAAACGCGGTAGAAAAGGCGCAGCAGACGATTCGGAAGATGACGACGACAACATGGATTCTGTTGAGGAGCTAATCTATGGCCATGACGAGGATGATGACGCTGACAAAATGGAGTTCGGTGCTGACGATGAAGACGAGTTCGCTTGCGATGAAGATATTGCCGATGGAACACTCGAAGCTGAGGAGGTGAAAAAGGCTCGGACAGCGACACACGATGACGCTGATGCATGTAAACGCTGTTTGAAGTCTGACCATCCCGAGTTTATTTTGCTGTGTGACACTTGTGACGCTGGGTGGCACATGAATTGTCTTCGGCCACCGCTTCTCGTAATCCCTCTTGGCAACTGGTACTGCCCACCATGTGAACACAACGCGCTTATAGCTGCACTGGATGCAAAGGTTGGTAATGTATGATAAAGAAATGAATGTGTTTTGGTGACACTTTACTTTTTTGATAGATTATGTATTGTTAATTGGGTAGTTTGAACAATCTGCATGATGGGTCCGTAACTTATTTAAAAACTGTGTGTAAAATACTATTAGCGGCATCTAATAATATAATTAATTTTATTTTTATTTACTATTCTAGTGGTCTCTATGTTCATTGTTAAATCTATGGAAACGAAAACAATAAAAATTCCTGCTGCTAAAACTAATTAGTAACAGTGTGAGGGGGCTTTAGAAAGGTGGTATATGTTATAACATTTTCTGTCCGCTTAATTCTGTAGTAATCCAAATGTATTTCGATATTGTTCGATTTTCCTTAAAATTTCATTTTTGGCGTGACGGACCAACTGACCGATTACTCACAATTCGTACATAGAACATTTTGCATCTCTGTCACTTCAGATAAATTATATTGAGTCCGAGTGGGAGAAACGACAAAAGGAAATCACCCGCAAGCAACGTTTGGCTTTCGTATCCATCAACATAGGCAACGTACTGCCTGTAACAAAGCGCGAAGTTGCCAAAAAGAGTTTTACAGAGCGCTACGAAGACGACGAAAGCGATGTGAGTACAATGAAACTGGTGAAACTGCTTTTGCAACATTTTCCTTTATCCACCGCCGACGCTTCTTGGTCTAAAGTGCGACTCACTGTTCTCGATAGCTATGGAGTCTCTATTCGAACGTCACTACTTTTAGGGAGGCCCTGAGGTGCGCGCGCTGGGCCTTGCGACTCCCAACATAGCCTTTAACTATTTTCTTTTTCGATAATAGCCCCAGTTATGTGGGGATGTCTCTTAATGATACTGATTTGATCATCTCGAGTACAGGTGTAGTGGGTGTCTTCATGTGAAACGGGGGTTACTTGTTTAAGTAGCTCTCTGTCTGTAGACAAGCAGTAACCTAGCAATAATTTATCATGCCATGCTTAAGTATATACAAAGATAGACAAAAGGTTAGACTATGTTCATGGCACCTATGTGCTTATATTATAAATGTAAGCGGGATGATAAATTTGAATAAATTGTGAGTGCAATTAATACAGACTTTTAGCCAGAGCTACACCTAGCTATTTCCAGGCGTCGACTAAGTTGAAAGCTGTTCTAAGTCTTATTTGTGATATAGGCCCTTCGGCACATTTGAAAAGTCCTATTGTAGCATTTCATATTTATATATAAAATGCTATTGAATTAATAAGTAAAACAAAAGAATAAAAGCAAAATCGTTTGACTCTTCGTGTTATTATTGCTAAATTTGTTGCCGCTGCTAAAAGGCGAAGTTCTGGGAGCATTCTCGCTAGTTTCGTGCTTGGTTGTTCTAACGGTTACTATGAAGTGTTACCAATATCCACATACACATGAACCTAGCGTTTGTAATATTTGCTTTATTCCTTCTGCAGATAAGTGAAGTAGATAGCTCGTCGGATGACAGTGACAGTTCGGGAAGTTCAGCATCAAGCTCGAACGCACCCAGGCGAAGACGGGCCGCGCGTAAAGGTGACGCCATGCGTGAAAAAATGCTTGAGTACGACAAATTAATGAAGGAAGCCATCGATGATGATGAATTCGACGAAGAGATTGAAGAGGAACGGACACAGAACGTCAAAAGTAAGAATCGTTGGTTTATTTGTCGTGAGGTTGATCCTGGAGTGCCGTACATACGATTTAACTGGCCAACGTATGACTGGAGTTTATTTTCTACCCATTCTAAAGTGGTGAAAATAACTGGCTCCTGCAGATCATTTTTACCTGCCTTTTCGTTAAGTCGCTAACAAAGTAGATATTAAAATGCCAGCCAAACGCCAACTTGCTTAAGCCACGTGCTGAGTAGAAACCATTTTATGTTGTCATTCCCTATGAATACCTATCTTCCCAACATCCGATACATATCTTAAAGAGAGACCGTTTAGGTATCATTTGTTGACTGGTCGTTTTACTAAGATGAGGCTAATATGACCTTGCAACGATTTCTCGTTGGGTTTTTCTAACTATAATACGTTGTCTAACCTGTCTAACTTTTTCGCTTTTTATTTTGTGTTTCCGGCTACTATAGGGCGTAGCGGGAAAGATATGTCGAATATTTTACCCGATTCTGATGAAGAGAAAAAAGTTGAGAAAACCGGCCGTCGACGAAGATCAAAGTTGAGCGATTTAAACGCCATGGAATCAGCGGACGATGACTCCGAGTTCCAAGCATCGGATTATAGCGGCGAAATCGAGGTGAACCGCCGAAAAAAAGGTCGCACCGGGGGTGGAAGTAGACGACGCAGATACGACTCTGACGATATGGAAGATTCGGAAGCATTGTCAGATGCTTCTTGGGGACGAGCCAATATTCGCAGCGGTAGGAAATCTAGCAGCCGAAGGAAAAGAGACCCCTTCGTTAGAGAGAAGACTTCTAAAAGTAAGTGCTGCTACAGAAACAGCTAATTAGAAAGCAGGCGAAAGATTGGGTTATATGTTTAATAAATGATGCGCTTTACGCGTGCTGTTTGCATCAAGAACTTTTCATAGTAATTAAGATTTTTAGGACCGATTTCCTTAAAATTGGGAAGAGTACTGTGGTGCCATGAAAACCGATTTAAAGTATATTATGAATAAAAACTTTGTGAATGTTATTTACTAACTGCACCGTTATTCTTGAAATCATTTGAGATAATCCTTGAGTGCTCAGCTCGGAATCGAAGCCAGGAATCCATGATTGCGAATTCGGCGCCCTATCTACCCTGTCACTGATGGTTTAGAAAATATGAATTTCTTCAAGACAAAAGAACTCCAGCTTAACCAAAATGTTCTCAAGGGTACCTGTCTACTACCATTCTACCGTTTTTATCTTTTAAGGAAGCCATCGCAGAATTCAGACTTACTGTTTCCTTATCAGACTAGGAATATCATGAGGAATGAACCTTCTACTTCAAACTTTCGACATATTTGTATTACTAACTGATCTTACGCAGCCGTGTACCTCTTAGTTGCTTCATATACCGAGGGCCACCTACAGCTGAGGTCGTCTCTTAACTTTTACTCGGTTTGTTGTGCTCTGCCGCGACAAGGTCGTAACACATTTTCGCCAGGACAAGGCAAGATACTTCAAAGTAGACCTACTACAATTTGCGGCTTTTCTCCATATGATTCTCCGGTTCTTATAGAAGGTGGACGATGGGACGACTTCGACAGCGAAGCTTCCCAAAGCTTCAAGGCCTCGAGCGACGATTCAGGCGACTTCTGCAAGCCTCGCAAGAGGCAGGCGGTCAACTATGCGGAAAGCAGCGACGAGTCCGAAAAGGAAAAAGCTGAAAAACCATCGCGACGCAGAAAGGTAATTGAATCGGATGAGGAAGTGGCTCTGGAGGACAGCGACTCAGACGAGGAACAGGATGATGACGATGAGCTCTCAGATGAAGACGCCTCCAACGATGAAAGCGATAGCGACGACAGCGACTCGGATGACTCCGATGAAGAGGATTCAGATGGAAATGTTACCCGACGGAAGAAGGGTAAAAGCAAGAAACGAGCGGAAAAAGGCAAGTGGTGTGGAGCTTCATTGGTGTAGAGTGGAGTCAAGGCATGAACGAATGCGGAGAAAAATGTAAAAATAAATTATATGCAAACGTCTTGTAAATCTACATATATCGTTCCATGATAATTACCCTATTATATTTTTATTCTGTGGGAGACACACGCATTAAATTATAGATATTTTGTGAGACAAAAATTTATTGAAATAAAGAAGCAAACTGTTGTGACGTTTATGATCAAATAAGTAATTAAAAAAGCTTTTTACTAACTACAGTTTCATAGTTTCAGCTCTATTCCAATTCTACAACTTCTAGCTTGTCTTGCTATACTCAGCAAATTATCCTGTACACTTAAATATAACCAAGCATGTCTAACGGAAGACTGCCGTGTTTTTTTTTCGCCAACATTACAGAACGTAAAAAAATTAAAGACAAGAGGGATCGCAAAGAAAAGCTCACGAAAACCACGTTGTCCACAACGAGTCGCGGCGATTCCTTAAAGGTTAACAAAGGGAAGTCATCGTTGTCTGCTAGCGCCAAGACCGTCAAACGGAAGAAGCGCAGCGACGATGACGATTCCGTCGAGGATGAAGAAGACAGTGATTCATGGGGTCCAAGTAGAAAACAGCCGAAAGGTCCCGCCAAAAAGTCCCGGAACAGGTTGGAATCCGATGATGACGGCGAAGACATCGACGAAGAGGAAGACATCGATGATACAGCTGGTGCTGGAAACGACGACGGCAAGGAGCACACTGCAAAGTCTGCCGCTGAGAGCAACGCTAAGGATAAGGAAGGTGACAAAAAGGCTGATCCGTCCCGGCGAACGACGAACGGGCGAGCCGAAGCGAACAAAGCGCGCGAGCGACTCGTTCATCACGATGACTATGATGAGGGCGAGGATCTAGATGAAGATGAGGATGACGATGAAATTGATGAAGATGAGGATGAAGGCGTGAAAGCGTGGCCTCCACTGCCCAGCCATTTGATGGCGAACATAAAGAAGGTTAGTAATACTTGAAGGTTGATGGCGGTGGGGGAGAGAAGGAAAAACCGTTTGATGCTCCACATCTTTGTATACACTTTCCACAATTTTTGTTGTATTCAAACTTTTTAGAATAAACTCTTTTTAGATGTAGCTTTAAGCATCTACTACAATAAAAAGGAAACCGAAGTCGGTCTTACTGCACCTATCTGGAGTTTCTTAAAAAGATTCATGAGTGCTGTGGTAAAAATATATGGAGCTAGTTGCAAGTTGATTTGCGTATGTAATAAGTTTGTACAGACAGAAAAATAAAGAATAGGCAGTGATTGAGTTTGGGTGTGGACATAGCTATAGCTGAGCTGCGGTCTACAAAGTCATAAGATATATTGACCCAATATTGTTGTTGTTGTCGTATTTAAATTTCCCAGCCAAACCTGCCTCTTCAGTTTTAATAAGATAGTAACATTTATAGATACTACCAATGGAGAGAAAGTAATATAGTTCAATATACAACCGTATATTGCTAAAATATAGAGATTCGAATTGGGCATTGACTACGAGATTTAACTAAAAATGCAAAGCAAATTTGGATGCCAATAATGAACTTGGGTTCTAACCCTGACTGCCATATATGCGACAACTAGGTGTGACTTTTCAATAATCTGATTATCTGCTTATGTAGGATAAAAAACTAGCCCCTCATCTCGAGCCAGCGAAGTCGGAGTTGACTGAGGGAAAAGCTAGGATGAAAGTTACTCCTATCGTACCTCGGGCAGTCCCGGAAACGCTGAAGCCTGCTTCGGAGAAGCAGAAACCCGCTCCAGTGAAGGCGGCCGTAGGATCTCCGGTGAAGGTGAGCACCTCAGCTGCAGCTGCTTCTGCTGCTGTTGTTGCTAAAGCCGCAGCTTCCGCCGCTTCCACGATCACAACAGCAGCAGCAGCAGCTGCTCAAGTAGCAGGCATCGCCTCATCGCCTAGCGGTCAGATTTTGCCCGCTCCCGTTAGCCGACACCAGGCGACAACGCCCTCAAAGTCGCACGCTCTTCCTGTCCATATCGGGACCGCGCCGACGAAAGCAATTTCGACGGGTAACAGCCCTTCAACGCGATCAGCAATTGCCAGCAGTCAGATTTTGCCACCGGGCTACTCGGCCCACCATCCCCTTGCGCATCCTGGTCTGGCTCATCACAACAACGGAGCTGCGCTACGACCCACATTTCCGGGCCACTTTGGTAGTGTCGGACCCGGAGGTGAACTTGGACCAGCTGGACCATATGCGTACCAGCCACCCCCTGGGTACGGGTACGGACATCCATCGTATGGTTACCACCCCCAGTTGCCACCCGGTAAGTAAGATGACGCAAATGTGACATCTACATAGTCGCCTATGACACAGGCGTCTAAAATATTTTGTTCAGTATGTCTTGGATAGCTGGTTTACAGTAGAAAAGTAGTAGCTATAACGTTGAGATTGCAAACAATGTGCCAAGTTAATTTTTGTGCTGTTAGATTGGGTTAAACCAGTGGTGACGGCAGCTTTGTTTCGAAAAACATATGAGTTATACGGTAAGAGTTGTTCAGAAAGTGTACCATCGCATGTTTTTTGGAGTCTGAAAGTTATTGCTTTTTTCTGTCGAAAAAAATTACGCACCCTTCACAAGTGCCCTAGAAAATTCACTCTTAAAATCCTACTAAAAATAATAACGTCTATTGATAGTAAATATTTCTATTGATTCAGCATTTTTCTTGCTCCAATTTCAGGTTACCCTTCAGCCGCGTACTCTGGTGTGGCTTTTACCGGAGACGCATTCGCGGCAGAATGGGGCCCGAGCGGGCCACAAGCACAAGCCGTGGCTCAACCTGTTGCCGTGTCAACAGCCAGTGGCAGTGAAGAAAAAGGACCTTCGGAGCATTTCAGCATCTCGAATATACTGCAACAAGGGGAGAACGCGGAGGACATGGATTCTGTTGCGTCGATTGGCAATCTCATGGGCAAGTGAGTGGGTACGTGAGCCAGTGCCGTATTACTGGCACACACACACACACTTACCAACGATTACCAACAAACCGTAATCTGGCATCACCACTCAGTTCAACAGATCAACTAGTTATTAGTGGTAAGCCTTTAAAAACCCATGTTCGACGGAAAAGGGAAACTCTCCATAATGATGGTCCAGAAGAATATAAATCGAAGAGGGCCACTTATAAACCTGGCGAACACATTTGGAAGAGCTAAAAGTGCTGAAGCCTTTGCCCACTAGGGCAAAACATCTGAAGAATTTCTACCTCTCCATTTCTTTAAGGTCAATGAAATGAATGGCAGCTTGCTAGCTCGTCGGCCTTGTACATTCTTGAAGGTAGATACGCAAAGACAATGTAGATGCCACATAATTAAATATGAAGGAGACATGCTAACACAAGGATGGACTATATGCATATGAGGCGTCATCAGGCAGTTCACACGGGAATGACTTAATCATACATCAATTCATTATATGTCTCGCTGTTCAGCTTCAACATTTGGTCATCTTTAGCTATAACAACTTGCGTGTGCTTCAGTAAATAACGCACACATACTAGAGCTGTTAGCTTACTTTGTTATTGCTCGACATCACCCCAAGAAAATGTTTACGTTTTATTTCTGTTTTATCTCCTTTTTTTAGACCTCACTCCCCAGCCTCGGGCGCGCGAGAACATAACAGGCATATAGGCCTACGCCTGTTGTCGTTTAACCCATCTTTGTACTTTAGGACACCTAGCCTTTTTAAAAATGTTGTGCTTCTATAGATCATATATAATATTTACATGTAAATAATGGTGTATTAATTCTGCCCCACGATACTTAAGCCACTGGTCTATGCGCCTGTCACTGAATCGGTCATGTGTGGTAGTTCACTGCTACAAAAGATTTTTGACGTATTTGGGAGAAATTCGGCTTTTCATTTGAAAACTAGGGTTGCACCTTTTTTGTACCGAAAACCATAAATGTGTGTCCATTGTTTAAGAATCTCTTGTTTACCGGAACAATCATTTATTATGAGTGGTACTGCCATTTAGCACTGAATTGAATTTATACCTTTAATTATCATTTACACGAATCAAACGTAAAACATTTCAGCTTGTAGCAAACTCATTACTGCATCACTTTGTTGCGACGATACATAAAGATGTTAATTCTGTCTATCTTATATTACTGATAAGTCTTGCAAGGAACTGTTTTTGCATGAACTGTTTTGAAAACATGAGAAGACTTTATCAGAAATTTAGCAATCCCGTAATCGCAGCGTCTGAATCAATGAAAGAGCATCTCATTAGCTACGTATAGAATTTGTATAGACAATACGCTTGTATGCGCTCTCTGAATGCTGAGGTATAGGGCTACTTAGCCTTCGCATTGATCATTGAAACTATTTAGATATCACGCGTCGTTTCTGTAAAAACGAACAGGAATCGGCTCAAAAATTTCTGCAAAAAGCTCCCTCTTCCGACTCTCATCATCATCATGTTTCTATGACTATATAGGAGGTTTTTTAGAGCGCGTCTTACGCCTTCCACGGGGTGGAACCCCCAGTTTTTGTCGAGTGACTGCTGCAGTTTTTATGTTGAGCACGAACATTCGAAATTGAATGTTGTTTTTTTTTTGGGGGGGGGGGGGGGATTTTTGCTACTGTTTGAGCAAACGAAAGGAAGAGATCAAAACGTAATTCAGGCATAAGAGAACCACTGGCTAATAATAACTAATACATATATAGATAGTCCTATGCATTAACTATATATGTAATCTAGCGTTGCGTGGATTGCATTATTCGCAGCACGGTCACAGGTAACGCTGCGACTGTAAAGGGCCGTTTTGTAAGATACGCTATTTATACAGAAACTTCGCAAGAACGAAACAATGACAATAAAATGATGGACAAATGGTATATTATTAAGAGCGAATATCGGATTTTATCATATTATTAACAGAATAATAATAATAATGAAGTCATTAATAATTTGTGAATGTTAGAATCGTTAGATCACTATCTTGCGCGCAGAGACTGTAAGACAGGGAAACAATGGTTGATGAAACCGAGCAGTTGTGCTAAAGAAGAGCAGGTGAAAGCTAACAGAGTTTTATGAACCTAATAGAACTATCCGAGCTGGCTATTTGACTAAGTTCTTTAGAAACTACAAACTGTAACTTTTTCAAGCGAGACCGCTGTAAACGCAGAAAAACGTGGTAACAATCTTGAAAATAGGCATCAGGGTTTTGGGTTCTTATTAAGCCTTCAATCGAAATTAATGAACGAAATAGGCGAAACATAAGACTGAGCGTTTCATGTAAAGTTCCTTGCATAGATATGAGAAATCTGAAACTCTATTACTTGAACAGATTTAAAATTGAGTAGATTGGCGATATTGACAAAGTGACATACGGACGCTGGGGATGAAGAAAGACAAAGCTATCTGAAGTGATGAATGAGCTATGGCGTCCAAAGGGGTGGGCTTTTTTTTTTTTCGGTGTTGCTAAGTTCGAAGTAAGTAGTTCGAAGAAACGCTGCTAATGTCAATATTCAATAATGCAAGTGATTATACCTATTAATCCACGTAGACTCACTGAGGACCTTTCGTGAGTACTCTTCTCTGTACTAAAGTACGTAGAGTTGAAAGAGCGATAGAATTTTCTGGTTGTACAATTATATAACGTGCTAGAAGTAGGCGGCCATCCATCTGTAAGAGCATAAGACTGTACGTGAAAATGAATCGCATGAATAGAACGAATTCATTTTCCCGTATCCATAAAAAGAATGGGTAAAGTCTAATCTTAAATAGAGAGAACAACACTTGTGCGTAGACCTTGGAACAATTCTTGGCCATTTGTGAAATAACTATAGATAACTTATGAAATACACATACCATGTAACAATTCTCTGCTTTGCGCTCCTATAAAGAACTTTAGTAACAAATATGAGATTCGATGCCCAGGAATATCAGAACTCGACGAAACTGATAATGACTGATTTGTACAACATGCTCGAATTTTCACATATGAACGGTGTAAAACAGTTTTACAGCAACCGCACGGTTTGTTCACATTTAACGCCTTCCGTGTCTGAAGATAACTTCGAATACAGATACTGGCAAAAGCGGTTGCTGTATTATTTCCTCAGTAAGAAAAAACGCGTAAGAAAACCGTTTTTCTTGACAAGTGCTTCACAGGCCTCGTTGTTTCTCCGGGCGAACGTCTTCGCACTTCCTTCGTTTATGGTGGAAGGACGCATATATTTAGTTATTATATAGCAGTTAAGACTCGTCTCTGTATTGGACCTACTGTAAATGTGAACGAGACTCAATCGTGTTTAGTGTGACACAACTGGTAATTGCAGGAGGACATAAAAGGAACGATGAGCTTTGAAGGTAACGAAGATAATAATGATCCATAAAGATATAGAGACCGCGATTATATGGTATTGAGGTTAATGGAGAACTATTGCATGCTTGAATGAGAGTGGAACAATATAATAAGGGACACGATCGTAATTACAGTAATGATAATATTAATTATAACAGTAATCGTAAGGACAACAAATAATGATAATGACGATATATGTACATGTATATCGTCTACCTGTAGACATTGTTCAAAAAATAAATTATAGAAGACGATAACCTTAATTTATAATATGTGTGCGGCAAGTCTTTATTATGTATTCTGTAAAGTGTAAGAAAATTCTATCTAGCACAACATTATATAGAAACTTAGAAATTCGTTTATCAAGACTTCTTTGCACGTAACACATCCATTAAAAGCTAACTTGTGTATGTTAGTTAAATTATTGAAATTTTTTTTAATAGAATATATTGTCCGCGTCAGTTTTTTTCAGTGTACTTGTTGTAGTATTACCTTTTGTCTACTTTGGGGGCTGTCATTTCGATTTATTTATTTAGACTGAATTATTTAGACTCTACATGACACCGATACGCGAAAAGCAAACAGTTTTTCTCTATTTGCTGTTCTGCAGGGACAAATCATAATTGTTTCTGCGATAGAAATCTTCATTCAACTACCTCAACGCACCCTGTAGTGAACTACCCTTTGTTTTTAAATACTACAAACGTAACTCTAAGCAGATAAGACAGAACACCGCAGAAACCGCGGTGTCGACTGGCGGAGTAACATATGCGAAACCACGCTTCTGAAATGCGGAAAGATCCTGAACACAGAACCTGGATGTCTCACGAGAGCTCCGTGGATCCACGGGTTGCTTTTTGTATTCATGCACTTAACACACATTACGATTGCATGTATTCTTTTCCATCTGAATGTCACAATAAGATTTCCAGCAGTGCTATAGGATCAGTAATGCAATTAAACCGCCTACCGTAAAGCCACCTGTGTTGCTAGGTGATGAGGATCGGGTGTTCAACAACTACGTGATTTGGTGGCCTATTGCATTTGTCGTCGTCTATTTATTAATTTTCGCTGGCTCGTAGGACTGTTTTCCGCTCCGAATCATCTCGTTTATAGGTCCTAGTCCCAGTATGTTGAACGATCTCGTGAGTACGTCCGCGACGATTGATTATACCTTTGCCTTGTCTAAAGGTGAATCAGTGCTATTGGCCTTGATTATCTGTTGTATACAGTCTTGTGATTTTTTGTCAGCGTTTACGTTTACATTTCATATGCAGCCATATAAATGATCTTTCGGATCTTCAAACTTTACCCGGGTGTCGCACTTTTTCGGCTATATTACTTCTCATAGCGCTTCTCATCTCACGACAGAGGAAGCATTTCATAGAAAACGTATCAAAGTAATCATCAAGTCCATTGGAGCCAGCACGGAGTCAGGGTAGAAGGTCAGGTACGATCACAGCTGCAATAGAACGTCTGCTTTGCGATATACCCACAAATGTCACACCTGTTCAGAGTGAGGGGTCGACGCGGCGATATTCAGCGTAAAAGCGGAGAACTTCTTGAACTTTATTACTGAGCGATTGCCAAGTACGCATATTACTGCTAGATTACACAGCACTGTTGTGTTCTATCTAGAGACAACGCACGTAATATATAAGCGCACAACGGGAGCTAAGTAAATGAAGTAAGTGTATGTGAGAACTACTCTGAACGGTGGTTCATTTTAAATACTCGCGATAACAACGCTTAAAACCAGCCAAAATGAGAGGAGGACCCATTTCTCGGAGTAGTGAATAAAGATGGGTTGTTACCAGATTTTCTGAGCTGGAGTTACCGAAATGCCTACACAGCCTAACGAGCAAGCATAGATTAGAATCGGATCATTCGCTACAGGGCGCAGTATATATATATATATATATATATATATTAACATTGATTTCTACTCTTATAACGATATTATTGGGTTTTTCGAAGGGGATGACGGTCTTTATCGTGTCTTGTTTCTCGTTTTTGGTTTGCCAATGGCTAAGCATATATACCGTTAGAATGTTTCTATTGTTGTTCTAAAATAGTATTATTATATTTTGGGTATCACTTTCGAGTCCTGGCTCCAGAGATGGGTACGTTTGCTCTTAAAAAAAATAGCACTTAATATCCGCCCTGTATCGGATATCAAAAACTCGAAAAGGCCCTGGATGTGTGTAGCATGTAGCTACACTTTATAGCCGAAAGTTCTATTTAAAAATGGCTTTTTATTTTAAAAAATGGCACTTCCCACATAAAGGATGTCAACTTCAGATGTGAAGATGACAGTGTTTTGTAAACCAACAGTGTAGAACGCTTGACTACTAATAAAAGAGAAAACAGCGTGATAAGCAAAAACCGTCACTGATTATTATGCTTTCCGGTGCTATATAGGATGTCATAGAACTTAATATCTTTAAAAAGAACGATATCGCGTAAAACAACGATATTTTTAGTATACGCTATATATACTGTTAACACATTGAAACCAGCATTGTGCAAGCCTTCGATCTGCTGTGCATTTTTGATTTGAATTACCATACGTAATTTCATTACTGATCCTTTTACAGAATCGGCAGCAGAGTGCGCTGCGCTACTTATTGATCCGTCGAAGAATCGAGTAAATATTGGGATCAGCCGATCTTTTTACCTTCCTCATTTGCCTTCAATGTTCTTGTTAAAACTGTACAACACTTGCTTTCAGGAAACCTATACTGCGCCGACATGGAACGTATTGTTTATGTTCCGTTTTACAATAAGTCGTTTTTCTGTTTGAACCCCTGAAGCGTAATCACCTCCTCTATGGTCTTCAACCCCTAATGTTATTTAACAGTATTTATATAACAGACAATATAGATGAAACAATTTCAGGTTATGATGATCTTCGTGGTTGCTGATAAAGTCCAAGTATTGTTTGATTTTGCAGTAGGATTTGGAAAGTTGATGTACGTTAATTTAGTTAATAAAATATTATGCACATAGATGATTTAGTGTGCATAATATCAATAACAAACTACGGATTTTACCAAAAAGGTGTTTATCAATTTTAAATTCATGTTTTTTGTGTATGAGATTGTTTGTCTTAAGCTATTAAATTAAATATCAGCATTTTTTTGAGACGTTAGGTATTGCTTCAAACGGCTAGCTTCTGTCAGGCAATAGGAAATTAGGTGTGCCTATACCCTAAACTGTAGCACTATCTCTACTGCAAGCAAATGTTCAGCAGCTATAATTCCAGTAGTCGTAAGAATATTGTTTAATATTATAATGTATGTGAAATGTAACATTTTTATTCACTGCTATAACAGTCATTGATCGACCCTGTTGTTTTAATCTCAACGCTTCTATTTTGATTATAAAGGCCCACGGTTTCTCTAACTTAGCACTGAGTATCGGTTTCTGCGGTGTGAATTCAGAAAAGAGCAGTGCCGTTTGTATCGTCCGCTAAAAAGTCAGGACCGCTACGCTTTTTGGTTCCGCAACGTTTATTGCCAGTTCCTCCTGCACCTGCTCCGATTTGCAGCCGATTTGTTTAACTGGACGTGTTCAAAGCTTATACAAGTTAGTCCATGGTACGAACGGAACATGATATTTGGAGGTTTTCATCCTCAACGAGTCAATCAAAGTGTGCCTCGCTAACCTCCTTTCTCGTAGTTTTAAAATTTTTCGAAAGATTATTATACTCTAACTTTCTTGCCTAACGAACACGCCGTTTCAATAGAGCGAGATAGAAAGCTCCTTGAAGCTTACCAGCTATACCGCACCTTCATGAGCTACAATCACCCTTTTTCGGAAGTACGAATCGGTTGGTCGGTGGTTTGATTGCAGCTGTGGGGAGCACATCAAACATCTGTACATTTATGATCTACAAACATGAACTAAAACGTCATATATAAATAATAATTACATTTCAGCTTCCTATATACAATCCAAGCGGAGTAGAGACGCACTGGCCCTGACAAAAATCGGGTTTTTGCTGTTAGTAACGATCGAGGTGCGTTGTTAACTTGAGAAACTTGTTCAGCCTTTCTTCTGTAATTGGTATTGTAAATCCTCTGGTTACGAGGTCGACATTATGCCTACTCGTACGTTCTAAGTAGATATTTTGAGTGTTCAGGTTCGGTGCTGACGCTAACTATTGCTGGAGACTGCTGGTTCATTTAAGCATGCAACGCGGAGTTGTACACCAACTGTCGAAATTATACTATCACGCGTCTATATTCTATATTAAAGTTTTATGTCCCAATAGCAGGAAGCACTGGGTTTCGACGAACGAGTCAAAAAAAACAGCCCGTCTAGAGATGATATACCCCCTTTCGTGATGGTACACCCATAGCAGGTAAGAATACAGAAAATCTAAAGCTTTACACATAATTGAAACTAATACAATGTAATTAGTGTTATCGACGATTTGTCAATGAGAGATGTCTGTTTATCTAGATGTTCGCCTTAATCTATTCGTGTTACTACTTAGCCCTTTACTTTTTGTGCAAGTACGATATTATCGAACAGAACAACTCAACAAGCCCTGACTAATCTTCTTCAACCATTTGTTCACCCTCTTGCATATCTTAGAAGAAACGCCATGTTTCGTTTCGCAAATACCATCGTCATAATCATCTAACCATTGGTCATTATTTCTATACTTTGGCCGTTAATGGACATCATGATAGTCAATTTTTTTCTATTTTTGCTTTATTTATTAATAATTCTAATCAGCTAACATTGGTAAACATGTTGTAAGACTTATTAATTACTTAATTAACACCAGCCTTTTCTCATAAAACGCTGTATATAAGGCGAAAATTGTTAGGTACTATAAAACCTTACTATTATGTTCGATAGGAATAAATCATTTTTTCTGTCACAGCTTGAGGTTACAGCTTTTCAAATCCCTGGATCGTTTGTGCACGATTAATTAGTTACTTTAAGCTATTCTACAAACATTTTTTCAATTTACAAGTCTTCTTTTTTTTTTTTTTTTTTTTGGTAATCTTGATCAATATGCTCTTCTATATTGTTATAGGAATTCCACCATCTGTTTAAAAATATTATTAGCATTTTTAGTATTATTTCAGTGATGTTACTATTTTTTTTTAACCGGACCAATATAAGCTGTTCAATTATTTGAACGATTATAACCGAGACCGTTCGTAGTGACTCTTGATTGATTTATATTGTCCCAATGCATACAACCGACTACAGAAAAGACGTTTCTGCAATTGTAATTATTTTGTTTGAATCAATTATATAAGCTTTCTGTTCAAGATGTAGTTCTGCGAGTGCCTGTGATCCGCGGTGGTAGTCTCCCAGTTCCCACCGCCTTAGAAGGAAGGCTGGCGAGACGTGAAAGATTTAATGAAAATTAATCGCAGGACCTATGTGAAACAGTAGGGTCTTTGACATCTAAGTCGAAAATTTTGGCACTAAATTTAAAGTAGAAGAATGTATAATGGCGGGCTGTATAGTGTAGGTCTACTCTAATGCCCTTAGTGCAAATATTTATTGCGAAGCGAAATTGTTTCGTGTATGACGTTGGCCTGTCTTGAAGTGCTCCCCAGTACGGGATGGACATCTGAACATGCGGATACCGAGAAAGTCCGGGAACGTGTTGATCTCATTGATAGTAGAGATCTTTTGACTGCACCCACAATAAAGGCTATGATTTCTTTTAGTAAGAGATTGTCGAAATGCCTTTAAAGTGTGCGACGCCTACTGATACGATTGATAAGCGAAGAAGGTAACACCTAAGACAGCTATTATCGCTAGCAATCTGCAGAAGGTATACAGTATATGTTTTGAGCGAACTTGGAAAATAACTGAAAGTTGTAACGTAGTGAGCCTAAAATACATAAGAATAATCGCAATACAAACAATCATAATACAACATGCCGGGAAAACATATCTTTATTCGATACATATCGCATCAATATATTACATAATGATTAAATTAGTGACATCTCATGAGGCCGTCAATAAATTATGTGATGTACTTTGGGTGTACATTGATGGGGTGTGCATGAAGTTTAATAGAGCATAGAGACGTCATACCTGACCGCATTTTTCCCGAACATACGTTAAGTATGAGAATCATTTCTATTAGGGGCGTTGATGCAGGCATATTTCATTCCGGCGGGCAAGTTATCGAAGTTAAGATGTCAGCAAATGTAAATTTGGACTGATCTGAAGGGCTTGTATATCGCACGAAGTAGTGATGTATAATCAAGCCGACGCTGACTTCTACGTATAGTTGGCCTTTGTTGAAATCATTTAAATCACTCGTATTTTATTTTACGGGATGCATAAACGGAACACGTGTTGTCCGCTACCACTGATCGTCAGATCGGCAATAGTTCGGAGGTTCCTAACCGAATATCGCCTCTATACAATTTTTGGACGCTATTGCCAACTGCGATCAGAATGCTTAAGATAATGGCCTTTGTAAGATACGGTATTTACAAGACAATACGAAGCAGAATACATATGATAGAACGAAAATTCATAAGAATGAAAATATGGGTGCGTTCTCCGGAAATTTTCCAATATTTCGAAACTCACATAAGCGTTCACTTATTTTAAATGGGAACGCTCCATGACTGGTTCGCACTACTTTTCGCATGTGCATAAAATTAGATGTTTTGTTCTTTATCATTTTTTTCCCCATTTTTACTAGGATAGTCTGACAGGAACCTTTTAAGTATGTGCCATAGTGTGCATGTGATACGAATAAGTTAGTGCGTACTGAATACTCGTCGCTACATTATATCGTTAAGCTGCCGGGAGATTTTGTTGAGTCATTCGAAGCTATAAAAGGAGACCGCCTCGGGAGGCAATCGTCTAGCTACTCTGAACTTACAACGAGCTATTCCTCCGAGAATAGCCGGTTGGTCACCTAATGGTGAGATGCGTCATCCAATAGAAGTACCTTGCTCTTATCGGCTTTTGGACTTAGCAGCTCGTCTTGGATTGCTTCCGTAATCGGGGTAACAACCTCCTCTTTCATTGCGCGATGCATGAGGTACCTGATCGGAAAGAAATAAAAAAGAGTCACAGATGTTATGAAAAAGGCAAATTTACTTTATATCGAGCTTCCTGAATGAAGAAATGACAGCGAGGCAGAGTTAAATCATAGTGCTGAGGTGCACCGGTGAAACTGTTTCCTTTGAAGTTCCATAATGAACATATATTTATGATGGTAGGTCCTTGTCTCTCAGTTAATCAAAAGGGACGGTTGAACGTTAGCTTACAGCGGTTAAATCATCATAAAAAACCAATGAGTTTTTTTGTAGGAGGTTTGCAGTTTGCAAATGCTGCTTTAACTATAGATGCTTCCGCTTTTTGTAACAGTACATCTAAATTGCTTTTGCTAATGCTAGACATGTGTCGTTTCCAACAAACTGGCCTACTTTTGCTCCATCCTGTGTATGGTAACGAAAGTAGTATTTTTCATGGCGAATAAAGCAGCATTAGTCCTTACACGCATCTATTACGAACATCCTATAGTAGACTCATACAGCTATATTTTCACTAGATGCCTTGCATTTCTGCCCTATGTCCTGTCTTTCATTGGAGTCTTCATTTTAGACGAAAACACATTTTAGACATAATGACGCTGACATACATATATATATATATATATATATGTAAGCCTTGCTTTATGGAAATAAATTCCCATATGGTGTGAATGACTGTCATGCGAAGTACGTCTCGATTTCGATACAACTAACAAATCAGCTTGCCACTTACTTCGTAGCCCGTTCAACGAACGGCTGTTCAAAGCCGAGAACACTTTGATAATGGATTTCATCCACACGGGATTCTTCTACCACAACCGAATCCAATACTGGACGATCTTCGCTACCCAATGCGCTGAACGTGGCCTGGTAATATAAATGAAAGTAATGTTATTGTAACTAAGAAGTCTTTTTGTTGTAACTAAATAGCATATCCGATTATAAATGTGACTGAGCAACGTGCTCATCAATTCAGTGCATCCTGTTCCCAGAAATGGCAATCAAGCCCCCTGAACTTTTAGAGTCGTTGTGCTATTGTACGATATTGTCTATGCACCCAAATGGTCCAAGTTCTCTTCGTGCTTAAAATTTTGGCAAAGTACCAGAACCTACTTTTTTCCTGTTGAAAAAGTTAGTTACCGTTCTGGTCCAGCGTGATCTTAGACTATCTGAATCATTTTTTTCTTTCTGCTAGTACCCTTTCTTGAATTGGTCGGACGCAGTCCGGTTTCTACGTGTTACAATTACTGAGAAAATTTCTTTTGACTTTTGGATGGCTCACATATCAGTCGCAGTTTGTGCCCACTTTTATTGCAATATCCTGTAAAGTTGCTATTTGCTGATAAGTCCGTGCAACCCGCAGGACATTCGCTTGTTCACCCTAGTCCCTGTTTCCAAAACGGTTTAAGTAGCATATGTTGGATACTTTCGGTCATCTTACCGGCTAATCTCTTCTTATACTATGATACATATTGCGTAAACATAATCGTCGGCATTAGATCGCCTTGACTTGAGTTGCTTTTTAAGTGGAACCTCTGTGTATCATGCGATCAGGCTATTTTCCTCGTATAGCAACCTAATCGTTGTAACCTACGTAATGTTCGCTTTGCCTAGTGTCTGTACAGTCTGTCTTTATGGGCTTTGTTATGTGCCCTGGTAGCGTCCAAGAAGACCCGTATTAATCGTTTGCCTGGGTCTCCAATCATTCCTACCACTGACGTAAATCGAAGCGTACCATGATCGTCTATCCGTTCTCCGTGAAATCCTTTTGGTTCTTTTCTAAATTTCCCTGTTCCTGCTACTATGTCGCTATGCTGCTACAGACGAGCTTTACTATTAGTCTGTATTTTCCAGCACAAACTCGGCCTACAATGGACCAACGCTGCACCGGACATAATTGCGGTAGACCGAGACATGCTTCAGCAGAGCGAAGCAAGCTTTTAGAAGGGGCGCGGTTTTGATGGCTAATGCGCATTTTTTTGAGCTTACTGCCCTAGTTCCAATTCTACCGTTGACAAGCGGCTACTATGGCATATGATTACTACGCCCTTTTATAGGTGTGATGGAGAAACCCGAAAGTCTAGCAAGATCTACATCAGGTAAACTTTCTAATCCCGAAGAGATTCTATACCGAAGAGATGACCCCGAGGGTCTGCTCACTTTACTAAAATAACCTAAAAATAGGTTGTACTAACCAGAGAATATGGTAAGAAATCATAGAATAAAAGGATTTTCACTAAAGACAAACTTTTGTAACCATACTCCATCTTTGTTGCACGGAGCTTCATTTGTTCTAACTGGGGCGTTCATCATGTATGCATATTTCACCTTGTCCATAGCTATCTGTCCCCAGAATTGTTGGCTACGTAGCATGTAAGCCTAGACCAACTGAGCATGTCCTTAACATATTTTTTTAAATGGTTTGTTATGTATGCCAGCTTCCTCCGCCACACGTTACGTGGTGTGGGTTATATACTTTTTCCGGAGCTTGAATTATGTTATAAGGTGTAATTCATAGTAGCTGGACCGAAGCAAGCAACTGCTGGGAATTCCATTTTGAATGAACGATGGTAGAACTTGTATCTTGTCAATAGTATAAGTTGAAAAAAGATGCAAGCCCGTTTTAATTTGATACCTACCCGGACGATTAGCGGTCCCGTAAATCTTAGGTACATTCGAGGAAGACCAGTAATGCCGAGATTAAGAATTCCGTCAAGCTGTCCGCGTAGACGATAACCCCAATAGGTTGTACCTGTTGGCAGATACATAAACATGTTATGGCAGCAAATGGGAACTGTGTATAAACTTAGGTGAAAAAGCTTCGACGAGCATGAAAATACAATTAGAGTATTCCATATAAGTTAGGTTATTATTGACATTGAGCCTTGTTCTTTGTATCATTAATTTTGTATAATAATTAAGATGAAATAAGAAAAGTACAACATAATCCTTGTCGGACCAGATATTTTTGAAGTCCTATCATATAAGGTTATTCCTGCTTATGATAGTAAACAGATAATTAAAAAAGTGATAAATATGCAAAAAAAACATAGACATAGCGTACTCTCAGTCTGCTACTCGGCAATGGCAGTTACCAGAGGTCAGGTTGCACGTCACATTTCGCTGCGTACTACGAAGTGTATGTAACCCTCCGATTACAGCGGCACGCAGGAATCGTCTTCGTTTAAATTCGTGAAGTTCCGGAAGACGAGCTGGGAAATGGTCCATGATGCGATCCAGTCTTGTAGCCACTTGGCCCTCGCAGGGCCTTCCCTTCACTAAGGTGCCTATTGGTGAGTCCTCTGGAGCTGAGGTTGTTGACTGGACAATCATTGGCCCTAGAGTTGACGTCTCGGAAATATTAGTGGTCGACGAGGCATTTTCGGAAGCTGCTGGAGCTGCAGCTGCTGGTGCCGCTGTTGTTGGAGAAGATAAAAATTGTTGAAGCTCAGGCATAAAACCTGCTCCTGCTGAATCTTCAATTACGAAGGTCGTAAATGGAATGACATTCGACGCAGAGTGAACAAGTTAGTTAATTCAGGTACGCACAGAAAAGCTTAATTCATACCTTAGAAAAAAAAACATAATTCGTATGTTTCAAAGTGGATGCTCAGGATATGCAGCTATTGTAAAATGTCGTTTATTAAAAGCTTCCTGTAGAAATAACCTATCCGACTTATGTGAAGAAGACTCAGAATGTTTGTAAGAAAAAATTGACTAATATAGCAACGGTAAGTGTACAGCAATCCTGTACTTCAAAAACTACCGTGCTCTCAATCCGCCCATAAATCATGTACACCAAGAAATGGGAGTTTGCTGCATTGTTGAATGCATCACCTCCAGCATGTGCGTAGCACTCTCGTAGGTGATCACCAATAATAGCCGATATTTGGACACAGTTGACCCGAAAAGATACATAAGTAGAGCTTGTATATGTATCGTGCTGGGGCTCAGCAGCCTGAAGCAACTTTCAGCGGCAACTGTAAAACCCTAGATATTTGATTTAGAGGTGTTCAGGTACGAAGGTATTGCCGTGAATACAACATGCTGCCGTACGTTGAGATCTGGTTCGGGTGCAATGTGCTTCAAAGGACCAACACATTAGTGTGCGACCCATCATATCCAATTGCAGGTCGCGTACTTCAAGCTAAGTTGTGGACATTTATAGTCATTTCACCTTGTGTTTTTTGTTTGTTTCCAATTAAACTTTAGTATCTTTGCGCTTATCGCACCTGGTCCCGCAAGTCGATGCAGTACCGCTAACTTCTGTTGATTCCACCCTAGTTGCGTTGAATATAGCGATTGAATTGGTTTTGTCTGGGGCCGTAGCTCCGCATGCGATCCGTTATTGAAGCTGCCGCTCTTATTGAGAGGTATTATATACAGACTAAGCCTCGATATGGGTTTTGCAATAATGTGTGCAGTCTGGTCGTTTGATTGATCCCCAAAGAAGTCTTGCGTTAATGATGCCAGAATGTCAGTATAATTAATATTCGACGTGGTGTTTCCCACTTTTTTCTTGATCGGATTATTGTTACGCTCTTCATTATCGGGGTCATCGTCAGGATCTCTTTTGCCTCCGTGAGCTTGCACCTTCTTGCGACCAGCATTAGGTGAGTTCGTCTGAGGCTTCTTGCCAACGACGGAGTCCTGTTTTGCCTCATCGACGTCATCGTCCTTTTCGTAATCGTCGTCGGTGTCATCATTCAGTTCGTCGTTTCCTTGTGGGTCTGGGGCAATAAACTGCAGAGTCCCAATTGTGTCCACATCACCATCGCTGCTGAATGTGATAAGAGAGTCGTTGTCGGATTCGCTCTTACTATTGCTTTTGGCCACTTCTTTCGACCACAAAAAACCATTGCGCCAACTTGACGACTTGGCGGTGGGCGCTTCCTTGTAGCTGGGACTCTGTAAACACAGTCTTTGGAAAAGACACACCTCTACAGCGAACTGACGTGCTTTGCTTACGGCTGGCAGTATTCGATTCCACCGACGTCGATTGACAGGTAGAGGTCGTCAATGAGCCCCCAAACATGTAAACGAAGCGCGAATTAGTGGAGAGGACAGACTTCATCATCGATCAATTAAGGAATTCGAGGTGATCTTGCTAGTCGCGGAATATCTATTGCTCGCAATACGATTTTGTTTGTTAAATCTAAATATCGGCTCTCCCGTGGCAGTATTTATTGATGATTGCCGGTAGCCCTAGTGGGTAGGCCAAGCTGAAGCAGGCTTAACAGCAGCAGAATCAATCACGCGTAAAATTCCAACAAATTTATTACAGCTTAGCTACTACACACCAATAGTCTTTGGATATTTATTCGCAAAGCCAAATGTTGCGGCTCAACTCACCTTGTGTGCTATGTTCGGAAGTGCCTGCACCTTGCCCGTAATTTTCTTCGTCGCTGCTCTGTGGTACTCCAGTAGATCCTACAGGGGACCGTTGGGGTCCAATCGTCACGTTTGGGGAACTCTCATCGGCGGCAGCGGAGAAAACAGTTGAAGTAACATCGAAAGCTTCGTCGTTTGAAGGCAGGCTCTCGGTTTTATTCAGAATAGCGACTGAACTCTGGGTCGAACTGTATTCAGTCATCGATCCGGAGTGAATAAAGCTGGGAAATCGATGTGTGGCCGCTTCATAAATCTGCTTAATGAACTGAGGAATTTTTTGAACCGTCGACGGAGCAGATGTTGTTGGCTGGAATTTCGTTTAGATAAAGACAAAATGTAACTTTGGTTTGCTGATTTTATACGTAGTGTGTTTTTGTTTAATTTAGAATACTTTAGCAGACACTATTTAGTCATTCATCAAACAGCTCTAATCGGCTGAATTCGTGAATGAAGCAGAGAGCTGTAGCCATGAAGATAAGTTTGATATAAGTAAGAGAACTTAGGAAATATTGAATTAATACGATTGTTACACTCGGTGCAGCCAAACAGACTTTAGATCAATACTTATTTTTATTTACTCAATAACAGTACCAGCAAAACGCTTATATATAGTAATAACATAATATATATATTAGCTGCATATTTACCTTTGTAGGTCGTGCAGTCTGGCCATCCGTGGTACCTGATGCTCGAGTCGTTTCATTGATTAACTCACTGTCGCTCAATCTCTCAATTGTAGCGGACGTAGATGCTGGTACTATTGTTGGTGTAGGACGAGCCGAGATCGCCGTGTCCTTAGAATTTGGTACTTGAACCGTGGAAATAATGACGCTGTCCTTCTCCAAGATAACACCATCAAGCGCTCCCGATTGAATCCTTTTCTTTGCGGGCAAAGGATCAAAAGGTGCTGCTGTAACTGTCTCTGATGTTGTGCTTGTGCTCGCAGCGGTGGCAGTACTCGGGAAAGCTTGTTCGGGAGTGGGTTTTAGCTCAGAGCTAGTGGAGCTGCCGGCAGAGACAGTTTCCGTGGAATGCTCCTGAATTACTGCGGGAGTAAGTTCTGCCGTATAAAGGGTTAACGAAGGCTCCTCGACATGTTTGTGCACTTCCTTCGGCTTAAGAAGATTATCATCAGCGTCTATATGTAATACGTCTTTTTCTTGTACAACAGTTTCGCGGTTTGGGATGTTGGGTTCGTCAGAGATTTCAGGGACAATTAATTCGGGTTCGACTAAAGAGCTACCATCGTCCTCTTTAGCGGCCTCAGACCGAGATTCTTTTTGAGGGCGACGACTGAATAGCTCGTCGGATCTTTAAAAATGTGATCAAGAAAAAAAGCATTGGATTTTTTAATGTACGTATATATAACAGAACTAAACCTTCATTCACCGTAATGATTGACATAACATATTTTTATAACTAATAATAAAATAGTTTATATCTTATTTTTTCTTTGTAAGATAATAGCGTTCTAAAGTAGTAAAGTAATTTCACAAATTGAAATTCTTCGTATTCATTATGTATGACACGGCTTCACCTAGAGTAGATCCCGTCGGTGATGCAGACAACACTCTGAACACAAAATACACATATACTTGTATGAGGCTATAATATTGTGGCACCTTCTTTACCAGCACATGTTACTAAGCCGTATTCTCGCTATAAATATCGCACTAGTTTAGCGTAAAAAACGTAAAAAGAGGACATCAAACAGAATAACAATAATATCAAGTTCTTATATCGTCCTAGACCTAATTAATTATACCTAAGTTTCGATCACCGACACATAACTGTGGTTAAGATGGAGAAACTTGCAGTAAATTAACACAATGTCAATGAGATATATTGAACTAGCAGGCCTGCGACCAAGGACGTAACTATAAGAGCATACCAATCTAAGAAATAGGAAATTACGATTCTCTTAAGGAGACCTGTGAAATGTTCAGATACGCAAATAAAATCAAAAACTATGTGATTGTTGGCTCACCTCAATATGAGGTCATCGTTGGAACTGAAATTGTCTTCACTATCCGTTTCGTCAAATACATCGCGGAAAGCCGGCCCCGCAAAGTGGTGCATTCGATGTGGGTCTTCAATGAAGAATTCATGGTCTTCATCACCGACACTTTCTTTCAAATAAGATATTGGCAAACTTTGAAATGGATTAAGCTGCAACATCAGGAAGAACACAAATTACGTGGTATAAAAGGCCGTCGTTAAAATTTGACTGTATTATAAATGGTAACTGAACCGAGTAGTTTTTGACATTTAACTTGTATGCTAATGTACAGCAATGTGAACACCTGGGTTCCTTAGCTGATTCTTCAGAAAACCCATTACATTATTCGGGTCATTCGGTTACACTGATGTGTTGGTGTGGCAATAGAATGTACGAAACAAGCATTTTATTCCTTAATAGCCAATGGGAGAAAAGGAGCCTTTCCAAATTTGTACCCATTGTGTGCAGCTCAAATTCACTCAGACCTCTTTAGGAAGATTTAGCAGGCCTTGTGCCGTATTGTAAGGCCAAAAATTATAGTAAGAAGAGGCAAAATATATTTTCGATTTCTACCGATAATTTAAAACAAGTTGTTCTAACTCTTTCCGCAACCAAAATTTGTACATGTAACCACCGCAAATCAATTGAATTTTTAATAAGTACGGAACAGCCACATCCTTGCTGACTGGTTTTATCACTTTGTTAATTTAGCTTCTGCAACGTATATACGCTATTTGTGGACATCAGTCAATAACAAAATGATATAATTTGGCTAATTTTTTAATTCGATCCTATTCTAACAACGAATTTCCTCTATTCTTCAGCAGCTTGGCTGGTAGGGGACAGAAAACACCCTTCAAATACAGAAAAACCAAAGTTTCATCAGCACGAATATCTCTGTGACCCATCACATCACAACACTGGCCGCCTAAATATGTATGCTACACTTTTGAGCTTCGTTTTCTTCTAATTTTTACGGCAATAGGGTAATTGCAATGAGGCCGCCAAGCCGGGCACGCGAAGTGTCTAGCACACAGCGTATTCTATCAGTCATTAGAAGTAACAGTCTGTTCCTCATGTTGCCTCGCATCGAACCAATCATCCCATAGGAGATTACTTTCTGTTATAACTTCCTCTTCACTCTGTACGCAGAAGACGCAGTGGCTACCAAAGTGATCCAAATCGATGAAAGAGCGTTAGCTGCTGGAGAAGTCGGTCAATCCCCATCAGCTACGCCGCTTTGCTCTATTTTCTGTCTCTGCCATCTCGTTATTTTGCCGTAACACAGAACTCGGACGATGCCGAAACGACAAAACAGCCGTTATTATCATCGCTTTCACAGACGACCATGTAATTAGAGATAATCAAAGCAGATTTATTGGCCATGCATCGATAACTAGGACTAATGCTAATAGATTGTGTAACGTGCAGATCTTCGTGCATCAGGACGGTGTCATCTTCTGCTTATTCTGAAGCACTTTTATTGCTATAGCAGGATGCAACTTCCTCAAAATGATGTATTAACGGAGTTGATCGTGGATGCGTTCCGTTGAATGGAAATGACCGATTACAGCAGCTAATATTATAGGGGCTGGCGTAGATGTTTGCTGTGTATTGTCTATCATGGTCTAGTTGGTTTACCGATGCTTCAAATCTTCGTGGCAGATAATCTAAGACGATTCAACTCAAGCTAACAGATAGTTGTAAAAAAAGGATTTATATGTACGCTTCTAGGAGAATCGGAAGCTAGAAAGAAGTCAAGAAGTGGAAGGACTGTGCCCGTCACCCATCAGTCCTTTGTAGTTAGTCACCGCCCTATTTTGTTTATTTGCTTTGAGAGCGGTAACAGATCATAAATGGAATCAATGTGGTGATTTGTAGGGAGTCGATACCTATGCAGATAAAACCAGATGATCGTGGCGTAAATATTCGTAAAAAGATCATATTCAGAACGTAAGAAAGACGAACGCTACAAACCTGCGTCTGTAATCTCAATGTATTCAGTTCAGCGGAGTTGGAGACAAATTATTTGCAGGTAAGCAGGGTCACCGGATAAGTCACTCAATAAGTTTCGTTAGAATGCCCAGTTGATGTGGGCGCTATACCTGATGTAAACAGAATAGCGCTTGACTTCATAGTCATAGGCGATACTTCCAGAGAGTTGGTATTAGTGGGTCTCCAGTTTCAGTTTAGTTTGGGATATGCAAATTGATACGGTACTGCATTTATAAATTCGTTAGAAAATTAAATTATGATGAATTTTTTTTAATTTTAGGCTGAGATTACCTCTTTTCTATCTGTTGCGTCATCGCGAAGGCTTGCTTGTTCAGTCTTCTGGTCATCGTTATGGGTTTCTTCAAACATAAGTGAGTCTTTTGTCGTAGCATCCGTCGCTTCCTTATCATCCTCATCGAGAGACGTTTTAGCATCGCCTGAAATTTAAGTCCGAAGTTTAAGGACAAATGGTATTGAAATTATTTTATGGAAAATACTTAAAAGCTTTAAGGCAAGTCTGCAAAGACCAAATTTCACCAATAATGGTAACCAAGGCTTGCTCCTATAGTAACAAGCCAAACTGTATTCGATACGACAAGACCTGAGATTCTCCCATATATCATGATTACATTGTACACAATGCATATCTTACGAAATGAAGGGGTATGTTAAGATTTTCCTATTTTCTGTTTATAATGCATGCCGGCACCTTGCAATGGCAGGCTAACTACAATATTTCCTCTGTACCGACAGCCATGCCGGATGTTCTAGTTGCTAGCATATTAGTCAAGGTTCAAAGACAAAGATGAGGAACAAAGATAAACGGTCCCTTGTCTCATGTCACATATCGGCGGCATGATAGGGCTATATCTGGAACTGCAGAGCTCCCCGGCAAACGTGTTGTTACCAGCCTAGTATGAGAACATTACGTCTGTCGCTTGTGTTAACTGGGTTCGTTTCAGCAATGGCGTTTCTACGTGAATCCGGTTTCCACTTGGCGCAAAGGAACCAGTGTATCAGCAAATTTGTGGAGTACCACTACTATCTCTTCGCTACCAGATTCATGTGACGCCTTGCTCGCATCGCTCGATGACGATGGCTCATCATTAACGCGCATTGAAATGCTTCCCACTAACAATGTATTGCTCTGGGACAACAATGTATGGAAACGAATGTGGTCCATCCGTCTGCGTGTAGACAACGGAAATAGTTGCCATGACGATGATTCTAAAACGCTGCTGGAAAGGTACCTCCTTAAAAGCTGCCACTATGATTACGATACGAAAAAAACTGAATCGCGACATTGGATTATCTTGATTCTTGTTCGTTCTCTGTGATACACGCAGTGATATAAGAAAAAATACAGGCATCTATAGCGAGTTTATCACTTGCTACCAAGGTATTCAGCGGCTAGTGAATGACGTATACCATGAGACTTTCGTAAAGTCACTGCCAATGAATCATTGAATCAACACACAGGGATTTAACATCGTTGCAGGCAGATATTACCGTGATCGACGTCCTGGCCAACAACGAGCCGCCAAAGATGAAAACTGTGTAGAAGCTTATTCCCCAAATAATTGGTATGGCTGCAGACGCGTTTGAGCCCGCCCTCCACCTGTAGTTCGTAACCATTGTTTAGATTCGCATTGCCATGTGTAACACTGATGTAAATAACAGCCACAGTAAACGTCGGCCTTGTAGAACAAACAATGCGAATTGACGTAGGCTACAGTTAAAAAGTCAGACCTTTAGCATAAGATATATATACATAGCAGTGCACGGAACGACCTTGCTTCTGGGGTAGCGATCCTACAACGTTGTATTGAAAAGGTGCTAACAAACGCCTTCGTACTTCGAAATCCCCGCAAGCGCCACCGCTGTCGTCTAAATTAAGCGGCATCCTTTTCACGTCATTAACGCTACTAGCAGTCATTAATATCCAGATAACGCTACACAGGTTAAGAAAGGAGCGGCGTAAAAGTCAACTGGTTCGCTCCAACAGGGGTCTACTTCCGTACGTGTCCCTTTTTGCCCCGATTATCTTTTTTTTTTCGCTTTCACTAGTTATCTTTCGCATGACAAATCGACGAGGTGTCATGCGGTGGCGTTCCAAGACACGAAATAGAACAAACGCAGGTAAGCAGGAGGGAGGAAAAAAATTGTAAAGTTATTTTTTATTTTGTTAATTTGCTGTTATCTGAAAACTACAAAAAGCGTTTTGGAACTTGACTTAGGGATATTGGTTTTAATGGTTTTATAGAGATTATTAAAAGGCGTTCGTGCACATAGGTATAATGTGTAGCGTCGTTTCTGTAAAGATGTAAGCTTCGAAATGAATTCTTGCACATAAAGTTTCGAGTTTTCGAAGTTAGGAGACCTGATTGAAAGCTGCTGATGCTGTCATAAAACGAGCTTTCGCGGCGAATTATATGGAAGCATGCAAGTATCTCGCCAGTTGGCCTAAGATTAGGTAAGAGGTTCTGCTAACGGAATTAATTATAAATTTAAAAAAAAATCCTTTTATATTCATTGACAAATTAATATTCTATAGAAAAATAACTATGTAATTATTAGAAATAATCTTCTTTGTCCTCAGGATGACCAATGCCTCCAGACCGTAATTCCCAAGTCATTCAAATCTGCCGAAATAACAATACTTTCTTTCTAATTAACAATACAATCAAGTTGTACCCACTGACGCAATATATATATATATATATATCTATATAAACACCGTTGCATGGTATCCTTTCAAATCAAGTAACGACCGTGTGGTTCTCATTACTTTGCTTTAGACGATTATGAACATGTGCAGTAGACTCAGCACGCTTTACGGATCATTAAATGCTCGTTAAACCATTAAAGTAAGAGCTATAAAAGGTTATACTGCCCAATCGTTGGCCCATCTGAACCGCCTTAAGCCTGGGGCGTTTGAGCTGAGTTATATTTACTCAAGTTAGGAAAATAAGTCAATCTCTATCCAGTTATTTCAAGTATGTATTATATGTTCCTGACTGAGTGCTACTAAGCTAGTTTAAATACGTCCGCTCTCACAAGATTTACCATCATTATCTGCCCCAGTTGGTTGTTAGACAGTATTCTGTCGTCTGCTCCACCTCCTTAAGTAGGAGGCAAAGTAAGCAGATGGTCAAGGTAAGAGAGAGCGGTGGTTTTTGCGTGTTTCTAAAAGTGGCCAACTTCGTTCAGTTGAGCGCGTGCTCGGCCATGTTTATTTCTTTCTTTGTGCGAATCTGCGTAGTTCACCCAGAAATTTGTCCACTTCTAAACTGTGAAATCTACAATACCTTAATAAATCAGGTGTATTTCTACTTGTTGGTAGCCACGTTAACACTTCAGCATGCGGTTCTGCTAGGGGAGTGAACTAAGCACTAGCCGAATTGTGTATTTTTTCAACGTTTCAAAATTCTCGGGGCACAACTGCCGATATTTCTAACGCAAACATAACGTTAATTAACATTTCGAACACGATTAACGGTGCTAGTAACTGTTGCTCTTAAACTACGTTTAACTGTTCTCACACATATCAAAAAATGGTTGCTAAAAAACGAATCTTATGGCATCATTCTACTTGCGTACATAAGCTCTACACAATCACGCTTCGGGCCTTGGCTTGTTTGCCGACGGCAAGTGTTACCCAGTCCATTGGCTCATTTCGCCTTCATACAAATACTTCACATATAACCAAAGCAGGCAACAGTGCTACGTAGTCATAGCCGAATCTGTTCCGACGCATCCAAAACGAAATGACCGCCATTAAAGGCGCCGATTACGCGTTTAGAAAAAAAAAAAAAAAAAACCATTGAACCACCAAAAGTTTCTCAGAGCTGGCAAGCAAATCATGAACGAAATTCTACAGCTGGAACAAGTGGCAGTTGTACTATGCGAGCTCACACTTTTCAGAAACAAGGGAAGGTGCATTATCCTTTGAAGAGGATAGCGCCCCCTCGCGCTTTTTGAGAAGGTGAGTGAGTTGGAAAACTATTTATCCGTTTTCGCTCACCCTCGAACGCCTATTCGCGGATCTTCGAAACGCTTTTGACCATTACGTCTTAATCGCGGAGGACTGAGTCAAGTAAGAAGGTTACGCTCATGCCCGATTCATATGCAGGAGCCATTGCGTTTCGCAGTTGTATAGAAAACATAATGGTAAAATCAAGCTTATATTAACATAGGTAAATAGATCGAAACTGATGAAACTTTCGAGATCGCTATCTTCGGGGTGGACTTCACATATATTTATCTCTATACAAATGAAAATATTTTTGAGTTTTTTTTTTGTTTTTGTAGAAGTTGTAATGATAGCACACGCAGACGTCCATAGCGTCGTACACTCTATTACCACCTGAAGCAGGCATGCACCATTTCGGTAAAGCAAAATGTTCTTAACAATAAAAAAGTAAACCTAACTGAATCCTTATATTATAAACTGTAAAATTAAAAACAATACTATACATATATATATACATATAGTATTGTTTTTAATTACTATATATCATATCAAACATAACAATGTACCAACATAAAATGTAAAGATAGTGTCTATGATTTTAGTGTATTGTAAGCTATAGCATATCGCTGGTGGTTTTATTTTGACTCATAAATAAATGTCACCATCGTGGCCGATAAAAAGGACCGACAATTAATCACCGACAAATGACCAGGAACGGGCTTACAAGACTTAAATAATTTTTCTGTGAAAACAACACATTAGTTAAGGCATTATAAGCAATTTTGATATGATTTTCATCCAATGTTTGGGATGAATTTTGCTATGAATCTTTTAGTTCGTTTCCGTTTGAAACGTTTCAAAATGGTTAAGAATTTAAAAATTACAAAGGAAATAAAAAAATACAGGATATTAAAAGTTTTATTTTTACTAGTAAATTGTATTTCGGCTAAGTATAGAAAAGAACTTTTCAGTAAGGCAAGGAAACAAATCCTGTCTAAGGGCCTGTGTAAACGCAGGAAGTTCGAAAGATTTGCTTGTGATAAAGAGATCTGTAACTGACTGAACATCATCAACGGTTGATTGTAACGAGTAAAAGGATTAACAATTTTTATTGGACAAAGAATTTATAGTTCATACAATAACCGCGAAACACCTCAGTTTCTTCCCGTTAAGTTGTAAGATGTTAACCGAAAGGGTTAAACGCACACAGTTCCGAGCTTTCTTCGCTATTGTCTAACAGAAGAACACCGATTGCGCCGTAAGAGATTACGTGGTGTGGATTTATGAATGACAAAACTCCTCACTCTGATCCGATCAGTTATCACCTTGGGACGTTGAATCGACTTTGGGCTAAAATAGCGTGACTCCAGCAGTTGACAACTTATTGTGGTTACGAAGCTTGGATAGCAATAATTGTAATATAATAGAATTTCCTCCGAACTCGAGACACTAATGTGGGTGTTCCGTATTCGACGTGCACAGGGGAGAAAAGCTATTGAAAAACACGGGCAGGGCTGTTCTTTCCGATTGTTAGTAATTAAAAGGTATGCCCACACCTTGTCACTTCTTTAAAACAATACGTACAATATACATTAAACAAATACTATTAATTATTGCAGGCGCCAACAGAACACGCAATAAGCCTATACAGGCACCTTCCATTCAACGATAAAACTAGGCCAGAAGGTGTTTCATATTGGTGGTATTAATGATGTCGCAGACGTTATAGGATGTCACGCTGAATCAGGCCTTAGCCGACTGGCTTCAAGACTGACAGGAGCCACCGTTGTTGGTTTTTGGCGGAAACGGTCAAAGAGGTAGTTCAAAGGATTCGAAGCTTTACGTTTCAAACTTTTTTTGGTTGAAGGGAAAGAACGATGTTTGTTAAATTGGTTGTACTGAAGATTTCTAGCTAGGATACGATGGCAAAAACCGTTCTTCTCTAAAATGATCTTTTGACGGTGGTAAGACTCGAAAGATTTTAATAAAGACATAGGGGCGCAATTGCATTCTTAACAACGATCAGGAGAGCGCCAGATTTTAAATGGGCCATCTGAAGCAGGAACATCCGTTTTTTGGTCTGGCCGATTTTGTATGCACTGAAATATTGAAAATGGCTGTAGCTGTAAAAAGATATCTACGACAACCAATCAAGGGAGTGGCTATGAGGGGTTTATCCCTGTGACCAACGACCATAAACCTAAATAATTTTGTTTCATTTCAAAATAGAGCAGAAAACTCTTTAAGCACGATTCGGTTTTGCATAACTCACGTACTTCACCGTTTTCCGTGGATTTCAATATAGTTATTGTAATTCTTTAATCTGGACTGGTCAAATAAACTAACTTCAACTGATTTTTCAACGCTCACCGTTTATTCCTAATAGCATCAAATGGGAATCCGTATTTTCGATTAATCAATGAAGTTTCTCATAATACAGGCTTAATTGTTTAATAACAAAATTTCCCTAAACCAGTTTTCTATTCGTTTGAAACTGCCCGGGCCAACGCGAATAGCGGAACGTAAAACCTAATTCAAACTGTAAAAAATTTAATTTGTCGTTGCTGTGCGACAGGTCGACTATACCACTGTGTATTCGGAAGATTTCTACACTTCCTGAAAGCTAACTACGGGTGGGGTTCATGTTCATCAATATTTTCATGCATTTTCACGCTAACTGTACTTATGAAAATTGCTTGGACTCAGATGGGACAGATGTCAGCCCAAAGCTATACTTAGCTTTAATCAAAAATAGGTAATATGCCTTGTTTAGATAAGCTGACTTCACTAATAAATAAACATGTGCAAAAATAGGAAAATTTGTGTTTTGTGCTAATAATACTACCAAGTTGCAGGTAGCAGCCTTGACCCTTAAATTCACACGACGCCCTTCAAGAACGGATATGTAATTTCGCTGGCTCGGTAATTATCTCACTGTGGTAATTGCAGCGGTGTAACCTAAAGAACAGCATCTTTAAATGATTGCCGAAAGAGAGTCACGCATTTCTCACTGCATACCATCGACAAAAATGTCGAAATCCCTTTGAGACATGCTGTCAAGATAAGCCAGTCTAAACACGCAAATAAACGCGTGGCCATTTTGTCAACGTAATGCCCCAGATTAATAGCAAAGGACGTTTTTTTTCAAAATGAATAACCAATAAAATCCCATCCCTTGATCTACATTATGCAAAAATAAAATTATGTAATAAAAAAATCTACCTCACACCATTAAATCGTACGCGTCACTATAAAACCTAGGGTCATGTTCCATATCCGCTCAAATTCAACATACTTTTGTTTGTTATGAAACTCTTGATTTGTTGTTCTGGGAAGTCCTCTCCGTCGAACCCTGCATCATCACCCGACGTTTCAGGTTTCCCAAGTTGTTCCTTCAGTTTGTTCAAAGCCTGCTCTATTCGGCTTTCATCCAAAGGTGATATAGGCGGCGCTAGAATAATGGCTTCATCGGCGGCCCCTGATTTAGCAGACGATTTTCCTGGCGCCACCGTTGCTGAAGTCGGTGCTCCTGAATATTGAGACAGGTATTATTTTCCATGGTATAACTTTGCTGTAATATATATATATATAAGGTGGGGCGAATGTCTCTCGACATATAATTATTGTATATATGCATAGTGTACATTACAGAGATGTAAAATAAAAAACGATCAAGAAACCTTCGGCCCATTCTGTATACTGTGTACCTTCGAAAAATCAACGGAATTGAGTCTCAGCTTTGATTTTCAGACCCATTAAAATTAGATTATTGTTCTATTTGATACAGTAGGAAATAAGTAAAAATAGACTAAAGTTAAGGTTGAGGTAATGATTAAAGTTAGAAACAGAACACCACTGGACAGTTGATTATTGTATCGTCACTTGATTTATGAGAGAAAAGTAATAAAAACGCGATTGATGATTATACCCATATGCAAACGGCATATATAGATCGAAACAATTAGCGAGCATAGCAATATCGTAAACGTAATTTTGTTTTTATCATTTACTTGCTGCACGTAAATGAAACCACCTTATGTCTCTACCCTATACTTATATCATAAAGGAATTATATAAAATATTATATCATTTGAAGAGAAACGTCAAATAAATATTTCCATCTAATTTTTTCTTGTTTAATGAGAATTTAAATGCAGAATACTTTTTCTGCAGGATACTTCCCACTCAACAAATATATACACTGCAATTTCATAATTCATCGAGAAATCTTTCTTCAAGAAGCCATTAAGAACCTGAATGATTCGGCAATGCCTAACAAATGAAAGGCTTGTTAAACTTTAGTGCTTAAAATCATCAACATGGAACGCGTTTCAACGAACTAACCAACATTTCACTAAAATTCAATGAAAAGCTTGTATTTACACAAAATGTTTTGAAGAGCTGCGTATTAGAAGAAGAAGAAAAACAATTTTCTATGAAGTTGTACTTCTCTCCGCAGCACTAAACGATATGCATTTTCCGCGCCCATGTTCAAGCCCAAACCGCTTTACGTGTTAGACACTACCATTACACTATGACGGAAAAGCACGCTAACAGCAAGAACCTCGAATTTATACTTCAAGCATATCAGGATCTGCTTAGCGTTAAATCTCCCTGACACATAGACACACAATCATTTCCATTCGGTACTGCTCATTTAAAACCGTTATTCACTGTAATTATTATTGTTACCAACACAACTAAGCCTTGAAAAATAGCCATTCTATTGAATCCTGCCCCCCGAATCATCTATTTACCAGCAGGTGCGAGGTAGTAACAGCATTATACTACACCCGTAATAAAAATCACAGGTCTTGGTAACCAGACACAGGGGTAAGGCATTCCTCAATGTTACGTTACTGCCGTTATCGATAAAGTCGTTATTCTTCCTGCCCCATAATTTTAATGACTAATAACGGTCACCCACACATAATCGCAGTAGGTTGATCGATCCACTGGACGTATTTACTTTTATTTACGACGATGATGGGTACTGCACCGCCGCAAACCGTCAAGCAAAAAAAGACTGACAAAATCAGATCCAACCCGAAAATATATGCAGACATACGTATTCGTTTGGTCAATCACAGTATGCGCCGTGCGCATA
>NW_019214116.1:331796-370453 GCF_002532875.2 Varroa jacobsoni
TTAAAAGTTATAAATAAAAAAAAAAGCTATGCAATCGTACGCAGGCGTACTGCTTCTGAATACTGCGAAGCTGTATATGTGTGGCTTGATAACCAGGCGACTTGAGCATATGATTGGATTTTCCATTATAATACATTATAATGTATACACTGCACTCAATAGCTTTTCATTGAAGTAAGCAATGGTAGGTTGGAACGATTCACGAAATATCACATATAAATATACATCGTGGACTGGTTAAAGTAGATTTACAATGGAAAAAGACCAAAATATAAAAAAAAAATGAAAACCTACTTTTTTTCTCTCAACAAAAAGTTAAGTGAAATTTGTCCATTTTTACAGCCTTAATGTTTCCTAGTGTAAATCTACAAGAGAAAAACAGATCCGTATAGTGAAATACAATGACAAACCAAAAGAGAAAGGTTACAAATAAATATGGGATCAAAAATTATTGGTCAACCAGGTGTATAGTGCAATGAACGATAACAACAGCAAAAAAAAGGGACTATATGGTACAGTGTTCGGGTAGTGCCACGACAAAGTAGGCGTTACTGGGAATGATTTAAAATTGCCGCCAAATGCCTAGACGGTGCCGACTGAAAATAGCTGTAGGGAAGCCACTATAGGTTCTGCGGTACACCGTCTTTTTTGTTGAAACGTTGTTTTGATAGATTTTTAATGCATTCTGTTGTTTTTTATTGAGCCTGTGTATGTGTAACAATCTCGTGTATTATCCCTATCTTCAGCAAGCATGTCTCTGTGTACTTCTGGCGTCTGTCCTAGAAACATCGACTATCTCATTGTTATTCCTCTTTATGTTGGCAACATTTTCTAGTAAGACATGTTAACATATGGCCGATGTTCGTTCGAAGTATTGATGACAAAAATGGCCCATGTTTATCAGGAATCTGCAGCACGAGCGGATCCGTTTGTCGAAGTATGACATTTGACCAACCAGAGATACCTATCCGATAGAAACTGGCTCGGTATTGTAAATGGTCTCCATCTTTCTCTGGTGAACTATTACGATTTCTAATATTCTAGTGGCTAACGTCCTTAATGGAGCAAAATCTATGAGACTTTATTGAGTGTAAGGTCTTGTTTACTGATAGTGGTCAAACAATGAATAAAAAACTTGTTTTTGAAAGGCACCTAAAGTTACAGTGTGGAAGCGTCGTGTATACACTGATTGGAGCGTAAGGATTTCATTAGATCATGAAAGGCAATTTATTACCTGTCTCTGACTTCAATCTTCGTAAAAATGTAACATCCGGATACGAATTCTTTATATTTTCTTGTAAACATAGCGTCAACTAGGCGGTAGCGCGAAAGCTAAATGCCGAACTGTAAAAAATTATATATCTAACCTGGTAAAATTAATTTTCTATGCGCATAAAAGTATCATCCATTCAAAATCGGTTCCATCTTTATCTACACTTAAAAAGAAAAACAGATCGCTTTTAATAAATACAAGCCAACATTTTTAAAATGAGTCATTTATATTTCAGCCTGTTACATTTATCTTGCGGAGATATACACAAATGGCAGTGGCAGCCATACGGTATGATAACTCCAAATTTCCGTGCTCCCCAAAG
Source organism: Varroa jacobsoni (assembly GCF_002532875.2). Classification (NCBI taxonomy): domain Eukaryota; kingdom Metazoa; phylum Arthropoda; class Arachnida; order Mesostigmata; family Varroidae; genus Varroa; species Varroa jacobsoni. The sequence continues at coordinate 333,392 of NW_019214116.1, forward strand.
CCGCTATATATATATATATATATATATATATATATATATATATATATATATACTGCTTTCGCCTCTAGTTGCAACGATTTAGGCTACGGCGATATTCTAAATCAAAAACACATATTTAGGCTCCTCGTTATTTTCAGATAAACGAATTTGGCGTCCTTTTAAACTTCTCTTTTTCTGGAAAATAATAAATAGAAACTAGCTTACACTACTATTAAAGTACTACAGCTAAGGGTACCACTTTAGCTGCTGTTCGTGATAATTTGATTATAATACGGATGGATACGATAGCAAGCTTTTATTCTTTACTGATAACAAAGGTCGATCATTTCGGAATATTCCGGAAACAATTTTACAATAACGGCCCGTTTAGAGCTGATGCATTTATATCATACCGTTTGAAAAGCGCAGCTTTTATGTTCTAGGCAAATGAAAGGACAATCAACCGATTCAAAGGTCTTAGTTTAACTCAATTGCTTCAATCAGTAGCTCGATAACCATCTGCTTGAATTCAGGATGTGGATTTAAGATATTTCCTTGAAACAGTCTTCTTTTATAAACGATTCGTTTTGATTAAACTGCCGCCAGATGGAGCCACTATTAGCTGTAATACCGAATGTACGATTCGTCTTTTTCTTTTTATTAGAATAAAAATCTTTGTGACTTATCCTGCAGCAACTGGATAAGCAAGGAAAACGTTTTTGGGCGCTAACATGCTAACTATCGATAGCTGATTATCACCCAGCATTAATATTCACTGCAATCTATTGCTAGTCACGCACGCTAGCATAAGCTTGAATTTGCATATTGATTCACCCGTTGATAACTCCTTGGCCAGGTTGTCATTAATACAAAATATAATAGCAATATTATCTCGTTTGTTAAGCACATTTTGCCATAATGCTTCAATTGCATTAAAAAAAAAATTCTCAACTTTTGGTTTAATAAAAAATTGTAACTTAAAACGTATGAACACGTATCGACGTAGAGACGCTATTGTGACATTGTCACCACATTCCTCATGAACACAGACCTTCCATCTTATACCCTAGAGCACATATTCCGCACAAAAATAATAACATAGAGTACTGTTTTCGTGAGGCATTGTTATTCCAAATGGCTAACGGCCCTATCGAGCAAGAAACAAGTCGAACTTAGATAGCCTTACATGCCCTTAAATCAGTTGGACAAACATGTATCACGGTAAACTCAAAGCAAATAGCTCTGGCCCAAACAGGCGGGCAAAAGGTCGTCTATTCTGACAATGATGACAGCATAAATTAACCGCAATACAGGCTAGCGTATAGAGTCCGTGATGACATAACGTTAAGATTATACTGTCTCAAAGGAAAAACTCCTACTGTCAAAGGCATATACGACACTACCTTGGGTGCAGATGTAAAAATCTTCCCCTAGAGCTATAGAAAAAGCATTATACCCGTCGCCATAAAAAAACAATGAATGATGCTGAAACAATAAGACTTCTATTAAAGCTAGAGCAACAAACGACCAGTCTGTTGTTTTTTCGACGCCATTTCGACCATAAGTTCGTAAGCTGTTAACAAATTGTCCACGTATGGCCCCAGCTCCGTACATGTTTTGATTTGGCGGTGGTCATCGACAAGCAACAGCAGCCGGATGACAATGACAAAGGCATAATAATTGGACAAATAATATGCTTAATTATTTAATTCAAACTTAATGTGGCTCTCGTTTAATAGTATAATATTTGAATTTCTAACCGGCTCATACAATAATGAAATTAGATAATTTTCCATTAATTGATATTTTCGCCAAAAGTAAGAAGAGATCATTAGACGCACATAGGAAGGTAGCGAAATGGGATCGTCCACTGGTTCTAACTACGACAACCAATTAGATGTCATCCACTCGCTCCTCTGTAAGATATTACTATGGCTTTTCGCGTTACGGGAATTACAGGGTTCCTATTCCCCGATATAAAGTTAAACGAACTTTATATCGGGTACTTTTGTAGCGTGTAACAAAATCTTCTGATCTGCCGTCTGCGCATCGTTATTTGCTTCTTAACTCAAAATTTAGTACAAACCCACTGTTAGATTGTAGCAGAATCGAGAAACAGGTAACGTTTGTCCTTGTGGGCTCTAATAGAGATTATCGCCGAACAGCAACGACGCTGCTTCCATGGGACGTTCTACCGGTAGACTGCGAGGAGACTTTACATTATCTTGTTTCAAGTATCAAATAAATAAAAGCTTTGTATCTTTGCACTTATTTTTATCTTCCGTTTATAATAATTGAACTTTTTGATCAACTGCCATAAAAGGTATCAACTGTTTTATAACAAAGAACATTTTAGAAAAGGAAATACACTATGAACGAAGACAATCTGGACCAAGGGAACAGCTTTTAGTACTCGGTTAGAATAAGTCGATCAAATCAGACAAGCATGCAGTAGGACTAATTTATCTTTTTTTTTGTTTATTTGACCCTACACTAAAGCAAAAAGCATTTAGCGAACAGAAAAACAGAAGTACCACTTTTCCTTTTTATCTCATTTCTATCCAGAATCACTCTTTAATCTTTTTATGAATATAACCAGTTTATATAAATGAAATCGTTTTCTATGAGAAACGAAAAGCAAAATCTATTTGATGCCAAGTTCTTTATTTGATTGTTGTGGCTATCAAGGAGGTTTTGATTTCTCTTTCATCTGCACATTTAAACTTTTCATATACTATTTTCACATTTTTACATAGGGTAAATAGATTTGTTGTCATTTATATATATAAAGATACGGACCGGGTTTGTATTTACTTTGATTTGACTATGGATTTAACTTTAGCTAATACGTACGCTTCTAAGCCTCCTTTGTTAGTTTAGCAAGCAAATTTTTCGTTAATATTTTTTTAATTTCTTTCATGCTGGTACATTAGGTAGGGAACAATTGATCGCTCACCATAACTATAGTTCGTAGCCACGATTAATACGCTAAACACGGCCAATATGAACCTTCTCATAATGGGATCATTTCCGCGCATCCATATTTTCCACACACAAACGCTTTCGATCTTGTCGAGTAGCATTTCGTGAGAGTAACAAACCTCGCTACAAACTGCACGCTTTCCAAATAACTGTTATTCAAAAATCTTCTTTGTTGCCATCGACTCGACACGAATCTGCGCCTAACAGATCCTTTGTCACCCAAAAACGCTCGTCGATTTTATCTTCGGTTAAAAAAAAACACCTTCAGCATCCGCTGGCGTTACACTAATATTATAATTGTGCACAACTAAAGATTCTCTGTTTTTCTTATCGGTTGTGCTCCAAAGTGTACACTTTGGGTAGTTTACTCAGATCGAGAAACGGGCCTGTCGCTTGTCGGTGACCTCACGAGCAAGATTCTGGCCCAGATTGCCTCCGATCACAGTGCGATTCCTCTTCTTGAACCTTCTTCGTTGACCGATGAGATTGAGGAGCTCGCACCCTCATCCTTTTCCCCTTTTTTCCTCAACCTCCTTTCTACTATGTCGCCATCAACTTTTCCGGCTCAAACGGCAGCAAATGCGCCACGTCTTCGGTCTTCGATGCTACTCAGCGTTCCGCTCCTGGCGCCGGATCCTCGACGCTCGATGACGTTCCCACTGCAACCGGCACTGAACCATCGTCCATTGGCCGAATCTTCTTCTGTTTATTCTGTTTTGGCTCTGCTTAATCATCTCCTCCTAGTTGGCGATTCTTAGGCTGCGTTTTGAAGTCAACAGAGTTAATATTTTGTCGTTGTTTAATGCCCGATCTGGCCCGTACTATTTTCTCCTGTCGCTGAACTGCAGTCGTCACTGCAGAGCTCCACGCTGTTGTTCACAGAATCATACGTAATTCTTCTTTTTTTGCTATCTTCTGTCGAGTTGTAACTGTCGGGGCACTTGGAGTAGCCGATCGCTTCGGAATGATGATTCCGCTATTCACCTATTCGAACCGATACGCAGCGAGATATTCCCATAGCCGCCAGTTTCCGCCCCGCGAACGCTATAATGCGCGTTCATAATTTGTCTCATGTCTTCCAGAACATCAAAACTGGTTGTCCTTTAGTGTACTGTCGCGTCAACCCCGCTGACGAGCAACTAGAGCGTAATTAGCTATCGTAGCGGTAACAATACTAGAAGTTGTTAGCGCTATAACTTGTAGTTACTGGCTGTGATGATAAGTAATAATGTATGCCCAGCAACGCTCGGCAAAGGTGCTGGTCACTTTGCTACTTCGCTGTGCAGTTACTTCTCGGCAGGCAGCAGAAGCGGCTAGACTGGTACAATATCATATAATGGTTTGACTAACAACAACAACAGGAGCACCGGACGGTAACAACAGCGGCGCGGTGGAACAGGGGATATCCAGGTCTTGTTGCGAGTGCCATTCGTTCCTTACAATCGTTCTATCAGCCCCAACAGGTATGGAGCCAGTAACCAGCCACATGAAGCAATGCTCAACGGCCAACTAGACGCAGAAACTGGAAACGTTTATGTCGTAAAAATAAATGGATGAATAGATGAATGGATAAATGTTTTTATCTCTCACATAACAGATGCATTAGAACGGAGTCGGAGTTAAGGGGCATTCTCCTGTTACGTTTCTACTGGACTACTTTTCTGGACAAATGTTTTACAGAAAATACGTACTGTTTTGACGTTGTTCCGACGGCCATCGTTTATCTTCAGCTCGTTCTTCTAGAATTCTCGGATGTACATATAGTTATCAGTGTATCTCAACATACACTCCCATTCGCGTTCGGCTAATGGCCGGCTCAGATGCATAGAATAGGTCTTAGGTTTTGCATTAATGCGCAAGGGAACTATAATAATATATAATATAACATCCATAGGTTGTTCAGTTATAACAGGAAAAGCTTCCACAAGCATGTATACGCGCTTTTCTAAGCGGACAGGATTAGGTTCGTTCCATATAAATTTTTTCCGTCAATTTTTTTTTTTGTTATCATTATTGGAACCGTCGAAGCTAGAAAATCTGTAGAGCTATCAACGGTTCTTGAATAAGGGCTGTCGAATTCGTTAGCAGGATTAAACAACACGAAAGGTGGATGCGTCTTGCGAATCGTAAAGCAAAAAACATGTCCAGACAAGCTGACAAATATTGAAAATATAAAAAAAAAAAATAGAATACCTTACGATCGATGTCCATTTTCAGTAATTGGCCTGACATTTACTTTCAATATGTAATACTGCACAATACGTTATTGCTTTTTTTACTGTTCACGGTACAAAGTTCGCCTTATTTATCTGCCCCAAAAATACCCCAACGTAAAAAAAACCAACATCTTTAATCCGCATATAATTACCAAGAGAGAAAGAAGAGGTGACCGTATTAGCGGAAGCAGACGACAAAAAAAGAGGAAGCTTTGCGATTTGAACAGTTATCTTCCCATGAGCCATTCCTTGCTTATGGTAGCACGTGAGTCCGATTGCATTAGACACGAAGAACAATTTATAAGGAACTTCTGTAGAAAAACACCGTTGCTCCTGTCGGTGCCACCCTGATTGCACTGTTATGTGAAGCTATTACGTGTAGTCCCAGAGTTGAACCGAAGTAACGGGTCATCAGGTTTCCTGTCTTTTCATTCTTCTGTTTATCGCTGCAGTTGCTGGGCAGTTGGCTCGTCTTTGATGAAACACCGGCAGCAGGATGGCAGCGGCGACATTTCGGTAAACTTAGCAACATCGCTTCTAATGCTATCCATTACCCTGATGTCTACCTGTTGCCTGACGGGCGTCACCAGCAGAGGCTGTAGCCGTCGTCGTTGGTGGCGTGTGCTTTCAAAAGAAAAACAAGCTAATGCTGTCTCCCTTATTTTAGCGTTGGCTCTGCCGACCAGTACAAACAGCGGATTCAAGAATAGCCGTAGTAGTTAACGAAATTCGTATTGCAGCCGCCAGAACGCAAGACGCCAACGAAAGACAGACGATGATCAAAATGATGACGAAGTTGCTCCAACGAGTAGCTGGCGACTAACAGACCAACTGGAAGATGTTTTGGCAACATTCATAGCAACAATAGCAACAAAAGCAAGAAAACGACGAAATAAACGCAGGTGAACGAACCGGGACCCAAAACGGACACAAATAACTAGAAGCTTAGCAACGATTTCTGTGTGCGGTTTCCCACTAGCCGCGGCAGCGCGTTCCTCCCGCATTTGTCGTTGCCGTCTTGATTTGCGTCCCGGTTCAGGCTGTGCCGTCTGTAGTGCTTTCACCCCAGCTGCGGTTTTTGATGCCAGGACAACTGATGCGGTGCTACATGGTAGCCCAGGCAGCAATAGCCGTCGATCGCCAGTGATATTAAGAAGTCTTGGAGACCCGATGTGTATCACGGCAAATCGATGCGAGCGTGAGCACTGCTCTACACATCGTTGAGGCATTTTTGTCGCCGCCACCATAGCAGCAGCAGCCGAGACAAACTAAAAGCGGCGTACATATATGTATATATCGTTTAGGGGGCTAATAATGAAATACGCGTAGTAAACGTAGTGAGGCAGCGGCGATGACAAAATTGTCGCTCAACCCCACAGACAGCCTAGCTACAACGATACGCAAAAGACAGACACGGTCAGAGTCCTCGCTGGTTCATTTATTCGCTTGCCCGCTCATTCACTCAGTTGTTGTAATGATCTATTGTGGTATCGTATTATCACAGCTGCCACAAGCGAAGCCATCGTGATGCTGGAGCTACTGAAGTGCTACAAATTGTCACCCGCAGTGGCAATTATTATTATTAGGAATGGGCAATATTGGCCTATACTCTAGACCTTCCTGTTGCTTGAGGTCTGTTGACGGGTGCGAAGGGCCATTGTAACAGGGAACTACTACAATTATAACTAAAACGAATTCGATCTGTAATTCGAAAAGGGATAAATCTTGATTGCAACCAGAACTCGCTGATTCGTTTGTTCAGCCGGATTAAATCGAAGACCAAAGCTGAAGGCGAGCAACAAACAGGCGAGCACAAAACTAAGCTAGTGCCGTGATTTCATTAAGCAGCTCATGGCAAATTAGAGTCTGAGATGGATCGCGCACATATGATATGGAACCTACTTAGTTACTAGAATACTGACTATGTCTCGCCTTTTTTCGTTGTTGCTGCCATTGCAGAATTTAGGCACGAGCAGGTCCATAAATTTTACTCTAGATACTACAGTCACTCTGAGTGGATGAATACATTACGATGCGATAAGAGCTCACCAAAGAAATGTTTAGATTCTGAAGAGAAATCTGATTGTCCAATACGTTTTCAATGCTCACTTGAATAGCGCGACTGGAGAAAAGAAACCCTTTTATGGTTCTTCTTACGATGGTCTATCATTCAAACGGAACCGTTGCAACTGGCGACGGACGCGGCTTCAACGACTTGTTGTCGGCTCGATTGACGAACCGTCATCATATCCGTTTCTACAGCTGACCAGTCTCTCAACAGGGGGCGCTTTTTGTGATGGCAAGTCATTCGCGCTTCGACCCCTGACCAAGCCTGTTGGGTCGACTGCCGCGAGAGCTCATTGCCGCTGCTGCTTTTTGCGTCGGTAAACAAAAGATACGGTCACTTACACTATATAACAGCCAAGCATTTTGGCAAAATCTCCTCGGCTGGGGCTGGCGACCGGCAGCGACCTGAGGGACGGGAAGTCAACAGGCGACAAGCCAGATAAAGTACCAGCAGTTCTTCACGAGGTGCGAGCTTTACGAAGCACGTGCACGTCGAAGCTCGAGTTATTTGACCGCCGATCAGAAAAAGCTGCAGGAAAACGACGAGAAAGCATAAAATATACAATTGCCTTTACTTCGGCTACTTACGATCTATTTAGCTATCTACCTGGTTGCAACTGAGCGCTACGGAAATATGCGTATTTGAGAGTTCACTGGAGTGACGAACTTCAGAAATGGTAACAGGTATAGAAGACAAGAACAACAATGACATCAAAAGCTAGTAGAAGTTGTTTTGATTAGCTAGAGGTCAGCCGATCATACGCGAATGGATCGATTGCTGTATGTTTGACTTCGGCGGATTTGCGCTTATTCAGGCCAAGAAGGCACGGGCTGATGGCAATATATATATTGAGATAGCATAGATCGGCAATCTCTCTGACTAGAACATAGCAAATTGATGCTTGGTAACTACAGATATGTGAGCCTCTTATCAGTCAACAACCAAATACGGCCTGGGGAACAGAAGGCCGGGAAAGGCTGGGAAATCCCTTTGCGACATATTACAACCGAAAAAAAGGCTCCAAGCTATTCTTGCGTATTGTTGTGGAATGCGTGCCGACGAAGCCGATTTAATGAACGATTAGAAGGAGAGTCTGAATAAGCAAAAAATAGATCAATGGCGCAAAAATATGTACAAGTAAAATAGCCTTGAATATCCAGTAAATTATAGTGCGAAAAATTTCTCTGACAAGAGAGTGCAACAATGAACACCAATGGTGGCCTGTCCCTGACTGTCGATGACGGTGTCGACGTTGGTTTCCGTCTGCTTCTCCTGGCGTGCGCCGCAAATTTTACTTGTAAGGTTCACTTTCGCTAGTGGTGACTATCCGTCGTCTCTTTGATAGAAGAAGAAATTGAAGTACTTAGTTTCGCTGAAATACTCCGATGCCGTTCATCATATAGAGGAAACATGGATTACAACTATTTAAGCTACAGAACTAATACTAACGTATGTATTCATCAGCAAATTAAACTACTCGAATCGGTCAAATTAAATCAGCGTTGTACGAGACACCACGGGTCTGTTCGTACTAATTCCGTGTTACGAACTTTCTCGAGGTTGCTATTAGAATTAGCCTGTGATTATAGTATCAGCAACTGAGCCCTACTAGAAATCTAGTCGGAGTAGACCTGTGAAACGTCACGGCCACCGTGCAAGTCTGACTTTTTGTCCTTTGTATTACATTTTTTAATGTTTGTCATCCGTGGTCTTCATAATCTTTGCTCGTGACCATTTTGTTTGCCAACGCCGCCATTCGGATCAGCTATAGTTACTATACAGAAAGGCGCAATGGTCGTTCAGATCACAACGCTCTCAACGCTGAGTTTCGCACAGTAAGCCTAATAGTTAGTTTTAAACTTATATATATATATATATATATATCCATTCTATTAAATATAGCACGCATGTAGAATCCCGAATTCAACAAACATTTACAATTCTGATACTAAAGGAGACCCAGTTTGTTTTCGTCATGTCGTGTGAACGAATGCAACGACCCGTCAATTAGTCCCCAATATAATACCCAGCCTGACTATACAGGGCGTTTCAAAGACGTACCAACTGTTTAGTAGATCAGATTTCAGCTTATTCTTTCTCTCCATGGGGCATATAATTGTAAATAATAAGTATACGAACAGTAGCGTTTTAGCACAATTTTGGTGGAAGTAGGAAGGGAATATCGCACGGAACGTCAGGTAAACCTACTTACGCAACCTACAATTAATCGGGTAGAAAATAAATTTACAAGGGACAGTACGTTCGTAGACGACGTGTTCGGAAAGTCTCATCAGTCAAGAAAGGGTACCAGAAAGACCGATCGGAGCATCCCAGCCATCTGTCGAGCCGTCGTGGGCTTAGTATCAGAAAATCAAGCGCTCGTCACAGTTTAAAGCATTGTAAAAAAAAGTTACATTCTACTAAGGATACGCGCTATCGATGAACTTAGAAACTTGCGAATGGGATGCACAACTTTCATGAAAGACCGTTTGGAACTATACTCTATTTAAATGACGACACATTTAATTGCACCCAGCGGCCACTACAAGTCCACATGTTTCGCAAAAGTACCACATGAATTTTCAGCGCAGCGCGGCAAATGCTTAATTCTACAACTCCATTTTGACAGTATAATAACGCGTGCCAAATACATGGATTTAGTCCAAGAATCTGATTTATTATACATTCGGGAAAACTGGTGAAAAAAATTCGCAAAAAATTTTATTTCCGTGCACATCTTGATGAGAATCCTCCAAACTGACGATGTGGCCTTATAGAATATTCTGCCCGTCTTCCACACCTGACATCAATGGACCCTCTTTGTCTTACGGGGACGCCTTAAGTATAAAGGGTACGCTAAAGAACTGACGTCGCTAAAAGATTAAGGAATTTTTTTGTCATATGTAAAAGAAACCCTGTCTAGACCCCCACTAGACCACGTTAAACAGTATCGCATTTACCGTTATTATGGTAATACTTTTGAACATTTGCGATAGGCAGCATTCAGGCATTTTATGTAGATCTCGTCATTTGAAAATTAGAGCTGCAAAGCCTTATAGAAATGAGAGCTATACACAATCTCCTCTAGGACACCTCATGCTGTACGTAATTAAAAGCTTTATTGACTGAGGTCTGTACGTGAAACATCCATTCGTAGAAATAGATTGAGCTGCTATGGGTGACGTACCGTCGCAAGTTTAAACGTGCCATTGTTACACTATGCAAACGTAAATAGCTTTCTGTACGTTGCGAAGAAGGTCAGCTTGGTCTTTTCCCTTTTTGTTTTTTTTTTTTTTTGTTAATAATACTTAAATTTCAGGTCCATGCTTTTTCCTATTACGTGAAATATGTATGTGTATATTTAAATCGTGCCACTTACATTCTATGTCTAGCGTTGTAATTAAGACCAAGCGTTCTATGCGTTTCGTTAAATTTTGGTACAATTAATATTTTCCCATCTTCAAGGAAAATTAGATATGGAAAAGGTTAAGATATCTGGATCAGGTCCAACTAAAAATTTTAGTCGTAGTGTATCACACAGAGAATGTCATCAGAAATTTGAATTACCATATATATATATATAGTGATCCTATGTTTTATCGGCACCGGTATTGCGTAGTTTTGGAAATATAGAAATCACGCATGTGTGGCCTTATAACTGCTTGAACAACCTACTTTTTTTGTTTACCCAAAGACCAGACTCGAATTGATTAGCCCACATTAGCTTCGAAGAGAGGACAAATTGTCGGCCGGCCCATATAATATTATTATTAGATAGCAGCACTATATCAGACATTTCACCCAACTCGGTACGCATTTAGATGATTTCTTTTATTATGTTATCTCTGAGTAACTAAATGCACCGGCACTGAGGTCGCGTGTTTCGAATGAGCCTAATACTTTATGGATACACTTTATGGACAACTGACAGGATGCGGTAGCTTCTAGCCTGAGATCTATCGTCACTTGTGCGCCAACTTTCAAATCTTCATAGACAAGCACGTGCCCTTTGTACTGGAAGGCTCAATGTCTCGTAGCATGGTTAGAGACGATCTGAACTTAAACTCTAGCATGTACTTGATAACTCGTCAAGCTTATAAACATATACTTGTCGAATTTAATCGACGGATAGCACTTATCCGTCCCATACACCGAAACGTACCAAAAGATGGGCAAAGGGAGGAAAACGTACCGGAATAGCGGTTATGCAGAAGCGTTCGTCTTCTCAGTCGTTCACTTGCATTTCGCATAACTGAATATCATAGTTTTTATTTTCACAGTGTATTTTAGCGTGTTCCTTAGTGAGACCCTCCCATGCTGTTGGCTGTGCAAGTGGGTCTTTTACCCAGCTGCCACAGAGAAGCGGTTCTTTTGCGACGTCCATACTTCTCAAGAACTCTGTGGGTAAAGGAAGACAGCGAACTCTTCCCGTGGTTTGGCTTCATTTCAGATTGCCTCGTAGCACACTTAAAATAAAACGAAAATTCAGTGATAAATTTAATTTGAAAAAAAAATAAGGTATAAAATTATGTTCGAACAATTTGTATCAAAGGCCACCTTGATCTGTGTTTGGATAATCAAAAGCAAAAATATTTTGATGTAATTATTCAAGATAATAAATACCATAACTGCGCGTACCTTGCTGTACGAAAAAATGTATTATAAGGGCTTTTATTTTAAATACCGACACGTAACGAAGATTATTTTCTAGTGAGAAAAAAAAATATCGACAGTCCTATTAGTAATATATTTTTGTCTGTGTGTATTCGTAAATGTTGGGACTAGTAAAGCCAAGCCCAGAAAATAAATTTTAGTAATAATCATTTTCGTCTTATGAAAATGATGCGGTCGAACTTTCGACCTTTAAACGGAACAGTCTATTTAAGCTAAGAATCAGCCAAAAATTGCATTGACAACCATAGCGTACATTTGGCCCACATTTGGATCAGTCAAACCGCATGAATAAAACAGTCTAAACCATTAAATCTAAAAGATGCCAAAAAGACTTTGCCTTACGGATAATTTACTTATTTCTTTGATTTCCACAGAAATTGCTTTACAGAAATTGATTAGTGTTATTTACGTCCGAAATTGGTAACATACCAATGGGTGACAAAGCTAGATTTCATTATGTACTATATTCGTCATCATGAGGGTAGAGTAACGTTGTTTGAGGTTGGCAAAGCTCAACACCATACAGCCATGGGAAGTCTTCCCATCCCCCCGAAGACAAAGTCTACGACCGGATCAATTACAATATCATCAAATAGCATCAGACCTTTGGCACAAATAGCGGTAACGTAGATACTTTACGGAAAATGGAACAACCAGAAATTATTACCCTTGGTTAGCACCCTATAGCTGAATCCGCTTGCTTATCTACCCCATGTCAGCGACTTCTTATCCTTCTATTATATAATAAAAACACTGCTCTGTGCCGTGTATCTATCAGTTCAAGTTTAACATTGGGAATGAGGTGGTCTAGGTTCGAAACCGGACGTGGACATGGTTTGTTTCCTGTTAGAAGGGGCCATCAGCTGTTTGAGGCAATGACTAGTCAAAGCAGTACCGAATTGAATAACATTCTAAACGCGAATTTAACGCTTAACAACAAACAAACAAACAAATTAATGAAGAGTGTTGGTAGTGGCTGAGTTCCTTATATAATTTTTTCGCATTTTCACCATCCGATTTGCGCTCACGGCGATAAAAACTAAATGTGTAGTACAAATACAGGGAAATGTTAATTAAGACTTTAAAGACTCCGTTATGACGAAGTATATGTTAGATTTAAATAATATTTTTCGCGTATCTATATAGAACACAACTGAAGTTGGGAACGCGAACGCCGCTGCGCTTATGTGCACACATATATATATATATATATATATATTTTAGTGATTCCTGCAGGCGTCAGTCGATTATCTTTTTGTAAAGAGGCGTATTGGTGATTTCTACCAAAGCTTTTTTTTTTTCGATTGTTCTTATTAGTTCTTGTCGTTGTTGTTGCTATTCATGCTGTCACCTGCAGCGATTTATTTCGTGGGATGTTCCGCTTGGACTGGCTGAGTCAATTACGGTCACCATAACAAAAACGTCGGGGCAGAAGTAGATCAAAAGTAGTCGGCAAGGTAACGTCTTAGCCGTCAAAGTGGCCATGATCAAAATAGCCTAGACAAAGTAACATTTTCGGCGGTTATTTCTGTAACTGGCACCGCCGCGTAACGATCGTCGCCAGCTGACCATTCCTGGCGGCGGTACCACTCGGTTACCGCAGCTTTTCCTCGTCCAACTACGTAAACAGCGACTACAAGAATTGCACAGTGGCATCCAGTTCAGCTAGAAGCACCAGTTCCTGTCGGATTTTCATGGAGAAATCACTGAGAATCAGCATTTACCTGCCGCAAAGGCCGCTGGTTGTCAGACCTTCAATTCAAGAAGAAATTGTGATCGATGGTTCGCAACGGTCACGCGGATCCGGTGCCGCCCAATTATCTGTTTGCGCGTCACTGTTTGAGCAGAGCGTCTGTTCCGTTCGGTGCATTTATGATATATGGCGACAGCTAGAGTCGAGAAGGCTTGGAGGGAAATGTACTATCTAATGCTGGCAAACGCTTGAAGAGAATGAGCTCGCAAGTGGTGGCAATGCACGCTATTACTGCTGCCGCTGTCGCCGAGCTATCTTTGAAGGCCGGGAATAGAAACGCTATTGAAAATGAGAATACATTGATTTCGTAATGCGTGAAACACGCTAACGCACGAACAAACAGACCAATGGCCCGTTACACCACCTAACATGATATTAGGCTAAGCAGGCACTTAACAATTACCACACGATTCTGGGTTTCTATATTTTTTTGCTTTCTACACATACACAAATATCTATAACATGTACACCATCGTGGCGAGTGTTCACGGCGACACAACACGCCTGTCGTATTGCAGTTTTCGCGTCGGGGTCATTTTGCTCTAACAAGAAAGGTACGCAGTTGGAGGGGATTTTCAACAGGACAAACAGGTACACAAACTCGGTCGCCGAGGTCGTCTCGTCTCGGACTCTGCCTTTCTTTCGGAATCTCGTGCGCTCGTTGTATTTGACTTCATCGATTAGCGTGTTCGATGCTTGAATAGGACCGTGACAATAGACGTGTGGCGATCAGTGCTTAAAAGCAGTCGGGGTTCTATGGTGTTCTTCTGGTAGAAAACATTAGCGGCCCGTAGAAAACTTCGTTCAACCAAAATGACATCACGAGCCGGCGAGCTGCGTTATAACTTTTACTTGTAGCTTTCATTAGTCACCTTATGATGTCCTCATTTGTATCAATTGGCGACCTTTATCACTGGCTGTGGAAAATGCTTACCGTTATTGCCTATGAACCGTTGCATAATATCGACAATAGTCACCTATTTCACACAAACCTATCCAGCCCATATCTTAAAATCAAGCGATTTACAGCATCACATGGTTTACCATAGCAACAGATACATTGCTTCAATACATTGCACTCTCAAAAAAAAAGAAAACGATCGTCGCCGTATTGAACGAGAGAAACGTACAACATAAGCACAGGAACCAGCAATGCCGGCAGCTGTCCTTTCGCTAATGCCACCACTTTTCGGACGCGCTATGTCTCCCCGAGCCGATGCAATCTGTCCCTGTGAGAGAAATAGCCCGACAACACTTCAGATGGGACGTTCAGTTCCGAGAGTACATGCTTATTTACGCTCACGCACGGGATACGCGCGGGAGCGGTCATTTCCATCTGCTCATTTCGTGCTACCCTGTAAAGAGTTCGGACGAGGCAGCCTATTTCAAAAAAAACGATCCCAGTTGGCCAGGCGCAATTTGTTATGCCGATGCGTTTTATTGTTCTTTTTGGAGCGTCTATACACTTGATTGTCGATAGGATTGATTATAGAAATAACTAATCATCTCAAGGTCTAAAGTATGTCAGGATCGATAAGTGATACCTTCTTCTTATGTTTAAACAGTCCGAATCTGTCAAGTTGTGACACATAGTTGAGGCAATGTCATTCAGCGATACCTGCGATATTAAAAACCAGCTGAGGGTTAGCTTAACACACGAAAAGGTCATTTCGAAAACAAATAATAACACAACATCATAGAATATGCCATAGCAACATTAACACTTTATGTAACCTAAAAAGAAAGCGTTTGTCCGTAGTCCTAATGCTTTTCGCTGGCAATTCAGTCACATCAGTTGCTTCGTTAAGAAGTTGATGTTAGTAGATAAGCTCGTTTTAGCTAAGTAGTTACTACCTAGATTTGCACGTAGACATGTCCAGCTTCGGCCTTGTAGGGCAGGGTAATCCCATGTAATGCTTGTTGCCCGCAAGATAAGCTGAGATGAACGAAGGACCAAATCGTTGACTATATTCTAGCGATAAAACTGTCATTTTGTGAATATGGTAAATATCAAATACAAGCTCATATGATACCAATATTCAACACTTCCACATAGGCGTTAGATATCGGCAAACGTATTTTTATGTAGGCAGTATAGTTTCCCAACAAGATATATATATATATATATATATATATATAATGTAATTCTCATACAAATAGCTACTTTGAATATAATCTTATTACGCAAAAAACAAAAAAGAGCCAATGGAGGTCTGAAACCGAAATTTAATCCCCATTTTGTTGTCGGTAATGCTATTATTTAGCCCGTTATTATCGTCTGTTTAGATACGTTAGGTGATCTAATGGCCATGTTTGATATTTACTGCGATTTTACTTCAGGCATTTGTTGGATTCACCTGTTGAATTCTTGGACTGGATCTAGAAATCGTTGGCCCGAAATTGAGACTGTTTTCTCTGTCCAGATGGACTTTGGTGCTTCGCACCCATCTTTATGGAATCTTAATTCTAGGCAAGGAGAAAATAGCAAAAACTTGGTTACAATTTCTGTTAGAATTTCATCGAGCAAATATATACTTATTGCTACGTTAAAAACGAATAGTAGAAAATCGATCGATACGAATGCTGGCAGAAAAAGCTTCAACACCCATACCTTCTTAGTATGTAATTTTGTTAGTTTAAAATTACGATATACTTAATTGCTTTTTAATGACCGTTTTTAAAAGACATCGCAGTGAATTTTTTTTGATAGCAACATTATTCTATGATACCGCTAATGATCTAAAAGACTGGCCAAATAACGTTAAGAGAGGCATATCAGTTTAAAGTTATCTTTTACATTCGGATACGTTCGTCGTTTGTAACGAACTTGATTTCGTTCATGTAATTTCAACGTAACAGGCTTCTGGGTGAGTGACTTCAGCTACTTTCGAAATATGTATGCGTCTTTGATGTTTGACTATTTTCTTACTCGATCGAAGCTCACCATTGTGCCACAGAGTCAAAACACTTACTTAATTAAGATAATATATTATAATACATGCTAAATGCTATTTTGAGTCTTAAGGCCAATGCTTCGACTTCGGCGTCGCCGCTTTCGGACAGTTAGCGTCTACGTTAGCTTTCAAATCTAGACCCGCTTCACAATTGCCTAAGTTTCATAGGCGCGTTACTGCTGCATTATTATGGAGACGCGATAACGCCAAAAAACTTACTACTTCTCCATGCACAAAATTATAGACACACAGTTCATCTTTGGAACCGTTACTTCTTCTAGGCGATCAGGATGAGTCGACGTGCGTACTTAGCAAGACTGGCCGACAACTTAACGTCAGTATCCAACCAAACTTCTTTCATCGAAAACAACAACTTAAAGCGCTTAAGTTTTTGCTTTCGATGATACGACACGACACGACACGACATGGCACGTTTTTTTTTCTTTGTATAAAACCTTGCTGTGGTCGGCCACCCATTACAGAGTAGCGATCGGGGCTGACGAAGGGAGACGAAGGATCGCGCATCTAGGGAAGTCGTGGAAATCTTGCTTTGAACAATTCCTACGAATCCTATAAGACAACTAATAAAGAGCGATTGATCCTAATTATGTGGAAATATGAAAAGCCATTGTAATCGTCCTAATGAAATGAAAATACTGTGAAGTGGGCAAGAGTCCACTGCTGCCGTCTGTTCCAAGCGTTGCTAGGACCGAGGTGATTAACAGCGATGGTAATAAGCCAACTCAGCCAAAACAATTATCTCGCGTACTATGCAATAAACGCGGTCAATCCCAAATGGCAGCCGTAGATCGCAGGGAGTATCGCTAACAGACTGAATTTTGTCAGCCGTTACTCATTATAGTGGTATCGGGTAAAAAGAACCGTGGTCGGATCCACGGGGTAACTGACACTGAGGTTTTTATGGAGAAATCAAATAATAGGGGCTCTTTACATCACCGAATCGACACGTCAGCCAAAAGTAAGACTACATAGACGAGCAGAACAGACATGTTTAATGTAATATAAATATTCAGATAACAAAGACAAACGAAATAATGTTTGGACATCTTGAAATATCAACGTCCGTTTCTGTTCTTCTATACGTTGATTGTTATAGTGGTATAATAGAAGAAAAGGTGAATCTTACAGGGAAGACGGGAGACAGGAGGAGGGGGCAGGACAAAGAGGTAGTCTCTCACCTCTGTCGACTTTGTAAGATGATGTGATAACATAAACATAACGTAAATACGGGAACTTATGTCGGTTTCTGTCAAGGAAACGTATATGCAATGATACAGCCGTCGGCATAATCTCTAGCGGACTCATGGGTCGGGGCATTACGTCTAAAGGCAAACACTACAAAAAATACCTATTTCTCAAACATCGCTACGCTGGCCAGTAGTAGAACAGTATGTTATTACAATACGAACCCTATAAAACCATGGGCAACTTTTCCTCGCTGACCGCCACACATCGACTATTGAAAAACGAGATTCGTTTTTGAAAAGATATATCGATGCCCTTCGAAGGGACTGTTGAACAAAAGCTAGTCGTCGATGATGCTCTTTGAAAAAAGAGCGCCAGGTCCATCTGTTTTTTTTCTATATACGAAAATCTCTCACGAATGAATTACAACTCTAGAACCGTTTGACAAAGTACGGTTCGTATCGGACAAATGTCCTGTCTCCGTAACATATATCTACGTTCGTGTTTGCGACGACGTTCCTTAAATCGCTGACAAGAAAAACAGAGTTGAAATTTGCTCTTGATTTTGCTCTTCATAGGAGAATCATCGTTGTCTTAATCCGAGTTGGTCTCATAATGTTGCCGGCTACAAATTCTGTACTTTTGTTACCTCACTGAGTTTTGTCTGCCCAGCAGAGAAGTTCAATTGAATCTGAAATCATCGAGTGCGAACTGAGGCAAAGCAGTTCCTCGTCGGCGTCAATCTTCCCTGATAAAAAGCAGACCTGAACAAGGTTTTTTGCTGTTTTTTTTTCACTAGCCAGGACAGAAATAAGCAATTGCTAATGATGCCAAGGGTTAATGCAGTTGCGTGCGGGTACCAGTGTGACGATGAGGATTCCACATTTTTTCCTTTTTACTTTTTGCCCTTCCGATCAAAGTGTATCGCTGCGACAGCGTTTTCTGTTTTAACTAGCCATGTTGTCTGGCGTCATATAGCAAAATTTAGGTGCGCGAAGAACTTTACGAAATTCTAGAGTCGTAAGAGTGCGTCGATTCAGGCTAACTGATTGTGGCCTCCAGCTGCGGTCATCGATGAAGTATTTTTTTCAGTTACAGGCTAGTTGCATCGTCTACTAGAAGTTTTAATGGAACGTTAGTGAGATGGATAACAATGATACATTATCTAGAAATGTTGAAGGAGTCAGCGTTCAAGATTGCTCTATGAATATACTATGGCGCAGAGCCTTCGTTAATTTCGCGCTCTTTCGTTCGGCCAGGAGTAAAATTTGAATGTCTGATATTATATCATATCTATAGTGTGTTCTCAGTGCGTTTACTTTCATCTTAGCTTGTACACGCAGACGCACATATATATATGTGTTTGTGTGTGCTGTAAAGTAAGTCATGTAACAGTTTGAAAATATTTACTTGGCCTTTTGTGACTATGTGAAGACAGCTGGAAGTACGAATGCTCGATCCCTACAGCCATTCTCTTCGTGGGAGAAGAGGTCATGTATCAGATATTACGTGACCATTAAAACATTACGTTGTAAAAGTGTCACGAACGCCAGGAGTCATCGCGGTTTCTGTTTGTTATGAATAGGTTTCACCAGGAAAGAGAATCGAGTAAATCAACAGCGATTGTGGAGTGGCGTTGTAACAACTTACAATGCTGCTCCCGAGATACTGCTGCTGCCGCCGCCGCCGCCGCCGTAGTCTTTTTTCGTCGGGGGACGAACCAAGATGAGTGGAGATTAGGATAGTCCATACACAGCCTCAGAGACAGTTACTTGCAATCCAAGATCTGCTTTGCGTAGTTGCTGAAAGTTCTACCAAGCTAAAAGTGAAGGACTGCGCATGTATTGATCTGTGAGTGACCCTTTATGATTGTAGTTAAAACCGAACCCCTAACCGGCGGCCGCAAAGTATCGTGGCCAATTACAAGAACACTTTGTCGTCTTTTTTCCTCCAGAAAAGGCTATATACTAGCAAAAAAAACAGCTGATTTGTATGTCCCAAAAATTGTCGTAGAACCATGAATGGCTACTGCGATAAACCATACGTACTTTAGCAAGATGATGCATCGTCGCTTACGAATAACTTAGTGCTGTATTGTGTGATAGCCCATCTGGATACACCATTGGACACGGAGTTGTGGCCGCCTCGCAGGCTAGGCTTGAACCTGTTGAATCACTATCGGACCCATTGTGTAGGGTTAAAATTGGAAAAAAGCCCAGCACAGTGTGAACTTGGTTACTATTACTATTAATTGGACGTTTGAAAATACCTAAGAAATGTTTTAGTACAGATTTAGGTTACGAATGAAAACCATAATCGAAGTTACACTAACTATATAAACACGTGCACCATAGATACCTCTGTCGGTGTACGTAAAGAGTTCTACCTGAAGCTACGTGAATTTTGTTTCAATTTACACCGGTACGTAACTAAAAGGGAAGAGCTGTAAAATTTGTTTTTAAACTCTTTAAAACTTTTTAAAATCGAAAAGTAGTTCGACATAGACACAAACACTTAAGAAGTCTTACGTACCGGCATAATTCACATCCTTCCCTATGGGCTTTGGCCTGTCGATGAGACCTGAAGTCGCTTCAAGTTATTTCCTGTGAGTGGCTATTCTGGGACACGTCAAGTTATTGGGATATCGCCGTCAACTTTACTGAGTCGTACATGAACAACACAAAATTAAATATAAATGTACGTTTACATATTGTCCAACACGAAATACCCTGCGCTAAAAAATATTGTTCTCAATCGCAGTTCCTCTCCTCGAAAACATCCGTTAATAAATCATATGAGCTGTGTTAAGCATTGAATATTAATAAACGAATGTCCGAGCTGGTACGAGTAACCTGCATAAAAAAGTAATAAATAGAAAAAAAAACATTGGTTGTTTTTTCGGTGTCCTGCGCCTTCACGGCTATCTTCCAGTTCAGCTACTAATTCAATCTTTAAAGTAAAGCAAAGTGATACCCTGACAGTTGCAGATGTTACAGTTGCAACTAAGTAAAATGCCTGATAAGGCCCCCAAGCTCAAACGAATGAACATATATATACTTCACCTATGCAAGATTTCTAACGATTGATAAATGTCCTTGTAATATATGATATATTTTATTTATTATATTGTTACCATACTGTAGCAACAATCAAGACCGGCGGAAATATAGCAAAGCATAGTATAATAATAATGCATGCGTGAAATACTGACACTTACTTATTAAAAATTCAAAAAAACAGCTTATGGTTTCACTCAAAAGACTGCTCATAAACGATATAGAAATAGAGGAAATTCAACCAGGTTTTGCAGAAGAAATGAAATTTTTATTAATGTTATCATCACCGTTAGCATTATGTACACGATAGTTATAGACTGGCAGTCCTTACGTTAAGCATGTTTTCTCCGTTTATTTACAAACACCACCCATCAACACAAGGGTACGCAACTCGACTTTGCTCAATTGCTTTGCTGAATAAATACTCGTATCTTGGCCAGGCCGAAAACAGGCTCAAGACTTGGCCGTTGCCGATCTGTAAATCTAGACCTGACAACTTCCAAACTGACCTTTTTGACCTTCTAGTGATTTGGCATAAGGCTTTTCTTGTGGAATAGAAAATTTACGTTTGGTTCAACATTTTGCTTCCCTGTCTTGTCTTACTTTCGGTTTACTCCCTATTACATATTCTTACCTGTATTGCTATTATTTGTTTACCATACGTTTTTTTCTATCAATAACAATTGCTGGTATGTCCCCCCCGTACGGCACGATGGGAAACATTAACTTGTTTAGAATCTAGTAAAATGCGGCTGAGCAAACAAGCGTGTAGAGAAAACCGCTGCTGATCATCGCCTGATTCAGTTAATTTTTTTTTGATATCATGTAGCAGTGCTTTTTATGGCGGAACGTATTATTGTGCTAACGCTGCTCAAAGAAAATGAGGACCGAAAAGCTAAGTGCACGGGTAACAAAGATTTCGGCAAGCTGAAACCGTCAATCATTAATAGAATACAAACCTAAGGAAAGTAGAGTTATCCTTGAGGGGCAGTGCGTCACAATCGATGAGAATGATGACATCATTGTAAGTTATGGGTTCATATTAAAACAAAGTATGTTCTGTTCGATTTCTGGCGGCGAAAAAAACAAGGAATGAAGTTATCGATATAAGAAAGGGAAGGAAAAAAAGTTAAGAGATTCGAACATATTAATGAACCTAACGTTGTCATAAATGTCCGAGGCTTGCATGGCAGGCTGTAACAAATGTAGTAGAAAAAAAAGAACGCATCTTAGCCATTGCGCGTATTCCAAGGATATAATCAACCGTTTATAATTAGCGATTAGCGGGGGTAGAAAGGGGGTCATATCCGATTTTTGTCCACCATAACTAATGCCACTCGTTCATGTTTCTACTACAGAACGTTCGAAGTCTGTTTTTCCTTAAAGCGTTAAGCTTTTTAGCTGGACCCCGTTAACCTTACTCGTAGAACCCTCAAAGCAGGAGTAGCGCAACAAATTTCAGCACATGCGGATCCATAGACAGACACTTTGCCTGTCTGTTGTTGCTACCTATTCAGCATGTCAACGTACTTCTTTATCGCTTCTCTCTGTTTCTATTTCAACCTGAATAAAATCAATTATTTAGAGTTAATTAATCTTATTATTTTAATAAATTAATAATGTCCCTGGCCGTATCCGTAAGCCTGTCCATGTTCGTATCCGTAGGCGGGTGCAGCATAAGCCGCGTAGGCAGGGGCACCATACGAGGCGTGGGCCGCGAGGGGCGCATAAGCGGGGGCAGCGTAGGAAGCAGCGACCTTCACGGGAGCGGCTTGGATCGAACCGGACGGAATTGTCTGCAAACGCATGAGTAACGTAAGCTAGGGCTTAACAATAACAACAACAGCCAAAGAAAAACGTAAAGAGCGTGACTGGCGACAAAATGGGTGTCAAGGCATTAAGTAAAAATGCTGCGGCAGAAAGCTTCGACTTGACAGCAAGCGTAAATCGACGACTGGGATTGAAATGGGCACCATATCTTAGGACGCCTATGGCACTGGTGCTAAATAGGGACTTTCGTCGTTGATAATAACTAGCCTGTTTGTGTAGAGCTTTTCAGCAAGCCATGATGCTGATGTATTTGGGTACGTTAGTTGCTACAAAGCTAGATTTTGACGAACGTTTAAAATGAAGTATGCTTAACAATGTTTGACTGCTTCAAAACCGAGGGGATACCCATCAGCTATTCTGACTGCAAAAGCACCTTGTTTATCAATCAATTAGTTTTTGCGCAACTGAGAAATAGTAAAAAAAAAAAAGGCTCATGTCACTGATATTAGCATAAACAAAATTTGATTTAAAGAAGGCTAGCAACGTTCACAATATCAAGCATTTCAGGAAGGTTCGTTTTGTTGGGCTAGCCGTTTCAGTTAAATACAAACCACTCTGCGCATCCAATCACTAATTCTTGCTAAATTATACGAAATCTAATTGCACTCTGAAGTCTCCTTTGGAGGAAATCCCCACGCTGGATCTCTATGGTGCGACGAGATGGGCTCAAGGTGTCAAACTTAGCGAATACTTATTTCTCTGCAGACCATCAGAACACCGAAAGCATCAATCTCAGCAAAGACCAACTTGTAAGTTGCCGAAACATCATAAAAATGCGAGCTATAACAATAGGGACACAGATCAGACGTATCCTTTGTTTCTGTCGTTTAATCAGTGTCGATCCTTTACACTTTCTTATTTTTCTATAAATCCTTGCACATCTTGGACACTATCGTGATGCATCACCAACAAGGTTGTCCGTTGGCCATCCCACCGCTGAAGCTTTGTCACTTCATTGGCGTATCTGGCCAAGATCAGCTCAGTGCGTGGGGCCGAACTAACTGTGGTGGCTATGCCTTACCGCTCTTTGTTATCTCGGAACGCACCATGTCATTCTGTGGATCTATTTACGTGTTGTGAATGTACTAGCCACCATTGTGTAGGCAGGTTCTCTGTGTGGTATGTCACAATCTGCGCGAACAAGTAACATCGCCTTATGAAGCTGCAGGTCACCGAGCGAATAAAGAATATCAATGAATAGATATGTATGTAAGGTAGTCAAGTATTTCCTACCACACCTCACTGCCTGGTGTTACCCGTTGCACTATATACTCATTTAAGCCGGCCATATCTGTGTGTGTGTTGGCGTTTTTATGCTGTTTAAATGAGACCGGAGTGATAGGGCATGCTGAGAATACACAGACAGAATAATGAACTAATCGTGTCAAACAAGCGAGTCATGCTGCGGACGAGCGGCTGTTCTTCCCTATCATCACTCTGACGCCATTCACGTTTGAGCGTCGCATATGAAACAGACAGAACAACGTTAATAAAGGATGAATTATTAGGGGTGTACAATCCTATTCAATAGGATTCCACTCGAGGTTGAATCAACTAAAGAAAAAAAAAAAACTAAATGATTACAGAGAAACCCACGAGAAACCAAAAGCGGATGATGAAAAGGTAAGCAACGACGACACCTGAAAATCTCTACAACTGCAAAAGAGAAACAGCGTAAGATGGGTGGGTGTCGGACAGCATCGTGGTAAACTATAATGGAAAGCAGCAAAACATAATCCATAAATATTCGTTAACAACAAGGTCTATAAAAAGGTTATACAGTTAAGGTTGTTCTTGACTCGCTGTTAAGAGAACACACAAATTTAGTTAATAGATGATCGGATCTATGTGTGTCTGTGTGAGCATGTCATGTTGTCAGTACGTACTAGAGGATAACGCAAAGCTTATTGAAAAAACATGTCCTTTATGTCGTTTTACCACTGTGGTTGTCGATATCCATTCGGTTTTACTACTTAGATTACTCTTTTCGTCTTGTCGTTAGGCCAGTTATAGGCTTCGGATCGTTCAATCCATGTGAAGGTTAATCCTGTGCGCTAATAACTCGTCATCGGTGATCTTCCTTATCTGATGCTTTTTCAATAGTTCAGTTCTTAGTAAAACGTAGAAGCTATCTTAAAAAAAGAAAGAAAGAATTATACAACACATAAAGGCTCAGGCCACGATAAAGACGAGCGGACCTTTTATGCCGCCGTTGATGTCCAATGGTCCTATTTATCTATAGCGTTACGACTCGTTGAAGTGCCGTTCGAATATTTTCCTTTGTCTAACTGGTCATCTTATTGTAGCGGTATGACAAAAGGTGAACTTTTCTTTTGTAATCATAAAATTACGTCATCCCCGAGCCGCATCAGAAAGTAGCTCATGACGATGTTTCAATGTAGGCAAAGTTTCCTACAGGCTTAACTACGTGACCTAATGTGGCTGATTAAGGCACGGCGCTGTTGAGTCCATTGAATCCTTTTGAACTTTTGCAAAATATATGACTTAACCAATCAACCAGCTTCGACTATGACGCTTCAAATACTACTATATTCGTTCGCAGTATTTGTCGCGACCCTTTCTCCAACTCGGTGATGGTGATCAACTCAACTCAAATAGACTTAATTATTGGTTTACTAACGAAGTGAGCTTGTTTAGCGTATTTCGTTTATCCCGTGTTGAGTTCACGGATAAAGTTCGATCATTTTTCGCTACCCGTTGATAGTCACCTTTGCAACACGAACCGTGTGAATCACTCTCAGCTCTAAATTGTGCTTACCTTGCCAAAGGCCGAGGTAAGGGGAGCAAAAGCAGGTTCCGAAGTCTTGGTTCCGGGTTCGTTAGTTTTTACTGCAGCGCGGAATCCAAGCTTATCAGCGACATACTCAACGGAACGGTGACGCCCGTCAATCTCGCCAAGATAGTATGATCCAACAACGTGGCCGTAAGAGCCTTTTTCCGAACGGCCGTTGACATTTCCCCAGTCGTCCTTGATGTCGTAACCAAAAGCGTAGTTGCCGAAATCCTACATATATAAACCATAGTAATGCACAATGAACTCACCAAAACTACGACATTAAACCATACAGTTACCCGTAGCCGTTAAGAAGCCCTCAAATTTGTTAGTCCCTACAGTACCGACAAGATTCATGGGGAAAATAAGGTTAACTAATCGTATTGTAGAATTTACTAACTGGTTATTTATGTTATTTAGCAACTGTTAATATATTATTATCTAATATACTCGCTATTGACATGTTGGAGTCTCATTGCTAAACCTTAATCATTACATAATCTCGAACCAGGAGACCCAATGAACATGTAGTTAAAGGAAAATTTCTGTTCGAGATACATCAACTGGCTTCTCCGAAAGCATACGTCTCTAGCCAAACTGTATCTCCGATGTGAATTCCAAACTTGATCTTCCAGAAAAACATGAACAAAAACACACATATCACGTCCTTTTCATCTTGGTCCAGTTGTCGACCCCCCAGTGCCACATACGCGGTCCAATGCAGTTCCTGGTCGCCACTAGGACACAGAACCATTAGTAAGATAATGATGGTATCGAAACGTAACGTAACATAACAAAATAGGACAAAAACGAAGACCAATGAAACGCACGTCCTGTTTACGGTAGTTCGACGAGGACGCTCCATGGTGACCGGCAGCAGCGATCGCTACGAGAGTAGACAGTGCGATGAACTAGAAGAAAAAATAGTTAGTCGTCAGGTTGGGTTTGTACTGCTCGTCCTGAAAACTATCATTGTTGCCGATGATTACTAATAAGGAATTAAGAGGGCGCTTTGTACATCAATAGCAGTACATATAGTCGTATTACTATAACGGTTGTAGGCTTGTGTAAGGCTACGCAGTGCATAATGTTAATTTAGCAGAAATTATAATTGATAAAGGTCACTTCAGAAACCACGAAGGGTATTATTCATTTGTCCTCTTCCCTTAAGTTTATCGGCTCGCTCATTAGAATGGAAGTTCAGCCTTTTCTTGACGTTGCCTTGAAATTAATTTCTTTGGAAAAACTGACCGATGAATTGATTAGTAATGTTACTAATCGAACAATGAGTGCTTTGAGATTTGTAGAAGTTAGAGACTTTTTTTTGAAGACAGAAATGAATTTTTTGCCCCTTGTCGCATTCTTTTGGTGAAACAATCACCTATCAGATCATCGAATATTCTCTAAATCGATCTATCGCAAACGGCGCTCAGCCCTCATAGAGCACTTCAACTGCCATCGCTTATACGACCCCAAGCTTAGCCTGCGATCCCTTGAAATGATCATTTGGATAATGTGTTCAGTGATGCCGTGTGCGTAACATGCTCGATCCGCATGACACTCAGGTTCGCACTTGAAAATTTCGTAGCTCTTACGACATTATTCTAATCGGTAATCCAGCACTTCTGCACGCGCATGTCGACAAGTCTGGGATCCGGCACTAAATTAATCACTGGCAACAATTGAATGCGCGAACAAAAATGACTTAACATGATCACTGCAACGACCGTTTATGAACGACTGAGCTTAATGCACGCTTCAAATTTTGGCGCGCATTTGACTTGGCAAAATGATCGACAGTAGCGTCATTATAATATAGCTAGGGGCTCGATAAGGCGTCGAATATGCCGAAAAACAACATAATAATCTCACAGGTAGGTCCATCAATTAAAGGCTATTTATACTAACGTGTACGATTTACGAGTTTTCCTGTCTCAACAAATATTACCTTAGTGTTTGGAGAACAACATGGGAGGCCATCAGGACTACACATGAATAGAGCTAATAACAAGTGACAAAGCGACAACTATCCAAAACAATGGAAAAAGTAAAATATTGTTAATGATAAACCCGGAGACCTCAGAAGGAGAACGGACGCAAAAACGTAAATAAGGTTCGACAGGACATACGACCAAGAGTGTGGCCTCATCAGTTCTGCAAATGACTGCACCACAGGTGATTAAGGTAAGCATAGCCTGTTACTAAGTCGTTGTTCCACTGCATTGTTACCGTTCGCGCACAGGGTTTAACACTCACTTTCATCATGATGAACTCTGTTCTCGTTGGGTTTGATAAGGCTTGAAAAAGCAGAGTAAGCTCAGCTACTTCAAATAGACTGACTGGCTAGCTGACACGGCTGAGTCCGCTGTGTGTGTGTTGGCCCCAGGGGCTGTTGGCTTTTTATATCTTCCCACCAAATGCTCCCTCCTTGCTAAACGAAGTTGATCGCTATAGTACACTAGACGCTATCAACGTTTGGGCTACGGTGGACACACAGAGGCAGCTTTGCCCCCCGCGCAAACCAGCCTCTCCCCATCGGGGGCCACGGAGAAAGGAGGAATAGTGCGATTGGTCTCGTCCATTTCCAGCGATATCTTACCGTTGCTTCGCTGCCGCTCACAGTAACGCTTCGCTAGTCCGGGTGAGCGACGGAGTCAGCTAGTTAAAGTCGTACGCGAACTTGACTTGTGCTTATCACGCAGTCAAGTTCACAGCAACAGTAGCTGGGGGCTTCCATTTGCATTTAGAACGAACCCGCAGCGGCGGCGGCAGCAGCTTTCCTGCTGCCGACATGGAGTGATTGTCTCGGGCGCTCGCGGTCTGCCCATTGTTGGTCGGACAGATAGACAGACGAAAGGGGTATACAAGGATGAGAGTGGTTCGCGCACCGGACCACTGGCGACTACGAATACGGCGGAAGGTGGCGAACCAACGTGCGTCTAACCGCGATCTGCTATTGTGCAGAAAAATAGCTCAAATAGACACGAATCAGTGCAATCAGTGCAGATGGTTATGGGTATCCGATGTGAAATCGAGAGTTATGAATGGATTTAATGGTCAGCAAAAGTATGTGCCAAGGAAGTTGTGGATGGATGAATTTCTGTTATGGAGCAATTTAGCATTGAACAGGCAGTTAAGGCGATGAAAAACCCTTGTAACTACACTTTTTGGACGTTTTCATAGAAGGGCAAAACTAGACGGATCTCTTACTTTATGCAGGTATTAAGCTTGCAAACTAAGCAAGCATTAGCCAGTACGATGGTGTAGTAGCGACATATTTAGTGTAGTGGCCGCTTTTTCCAGTCCTCGGCTCGTAATGACGTACAACTTTTGCCTTGTGCTAAACATAAGGCCACTGCTGAATATAAGGCCGTCTAGGTTCGAAATTAGGCATAGATACGCGGCTCGTTTCAGGCTGGGAAGGGTGACATTTTAGATATGAATCAAGATTGTTGTCCATGCTTTATAAAAAGTACCGAAACCATTAGGTATTACTTCAGACGGCTAGCAGCATGTAGTATGAAACGAAGTATATCTACGTTCATGTCTAAACCTAGACCATCACGCGTCCATAAGTTCAGCACACGAACATGTTACCCACTGCGCTATCCGGGAATATGTACGTATATATGTATATGCGCCAGGATTTTTTTGTTATCTACTTACAAATGTAAGAGTACTTACTAAATATATTTTTTGGCTCGGTAACTCAAAAACTTAAATTTCCAACAAAATTTGTCCGGAAACGTCGATTAGCTCGGGCTAAAGCTGATCGCTATCTAAAGCATTCATTTAAAACAAGCAAACCTTGAAAAATAACTCATTTTTCATCGTACGAATGTCTATTTCAAGTTCGCCAGACAAACGCAAATTGAACCGGTCCTGCGCTGAGATATGAGGCGTATTGATTTTTCTATTTTGGTTACTAACGCTTGCGTATGCATCAGCACTATATTGCGGTTCAAAGCTAGTCTCTTACTTTTCGTCATATCCTCGCCTGTGCTGTAATGTTGTTGTGGCATCGTTAGATCTATAAAAAAATTTTATTATTGATAAAATTATTGCCTAAATCTATTTATCCCAATCAAAACGAGGTGCGTAAACTACCCCTATCGACAAGTCAGATTTATATTTACTTCATTTTGGCTTTGCCCCGAACTGATAAGTTGCGAACGTCACCCGGAACAATTTTCATTTGAGTCTATACATATCACAGGAGATGACCAGCTTCTCCACTGTTTCGTCAAACGTCGCTCACACAGTAATCGGTTGTACGTTTCAAGCTGCAATAGATACATTCCATTGTAGTTCTTCATTTTGACCAGCATAGGTCTCGGGCGTATGTAATCGATACGTTCACGCCACCTCTTACGTGATCCACGCGTCCAGGATTCCACGTTTAATATAGTCTCGTACTGTGAACCACTAATAACGTATAGTTACACCCAAACACGTCTCCCGCCAAACTTCGTAGTCCACCAGTGCGAACTTTTCTACTGAGTCATAGGATATATTTGTGAGTCGGTGTGCGATAGCTCACTCTCTATTCTTTCCATGCCAATAGCTTCATTAACAGTCGTTAGTAGCTGGTCGAGGCCAGCTTTAAGTTTAACAAAGAACAAACATATAACAGAGATTTGACGCACGAATTCCTGTTTGCGTCCAATTAAATGATCTGCCTTTCTGCCCGACCCGTGTCACGTCGTCTACCTTGTTAGTACGGGCTGTTCAGAATACCGACCACTGCCAGATATCCTGTTTTTGATACTAACTCTGCTGTTGATGTTGAAGCCGCTGCTTTTGTACCAATCATTCTCCAGCGACCAGGTCCCGGGTCCGTTAATCGGACAACGCACTCGGCTCCGTTCAGCCAGCTCCACCTGGCAGCGGTGCGCAACACATGCGCCTAGTATCATAACATCTGATGGTTTTCCATTGTTCTCTCTTGGACCCTAGACCAGAGATGTATATAACTTTTTCGGAGGGTGGCATTGATAAGTTCCGTCAACAGATTTGCAAAAGTAACCATATGTTACGACGTCGCGCCACCAGTCGCCGCGGCAGCAAAACAGCTGCGTAGGTGACGGCTCAAATTTAGCTGACGACGGTCAACATTAATGTGACCTTCAATAAGGACCTGGAGCGCGCCGGCACGAGATAACAGTTCAACTTGTCGTGATGCCAATCAATCTATCGGATTCATTTTTTCATATGACTCCAAGGTTATGCATCGTCAATGTGCGAGTTCGTGTGACTTCTGAACGGCGAGTGTCTGCGTTCGTGGGGTATTCGATCGACCATATATCATGATAGGGTAATGGCAGTGTAACTAACGCACCACCACGATAGTAGAGAACACAAGGCTGCAATCCGAGATTAATCGCAGCTGTCAGTAGTTATAACTAAAATCGATAATTATCAGATATTAGCAATTATCAGGGGCTTGGAGCACTGGGAGGTCAGGAGATAACTCTATTCGCCGAGGCTAATATCAATTTTAGGCGTGGGAAGGTTCCCCTATGGATTCGACCGGTTGGCAAAGAACCATATCGGATTTGAACTATGGTAGGTATGCCTTTGCGGATTACGTACTTGAGTTCGTACAAGTTTCAACCGATTCTTTGAAGCACTGCCATTTTACAGTGCAATTGGCTTTTAAAGGTAGGAAATGGTAACTATAAACAACCACTGCGATAACATCTTCAATTCGAAATCTAGACCGCGTACTAGTAATTTTGAAAATATTCTTTCTCTGGTCCTCGAAATGGCATTTTCAAACGACAGTTTGTGTAAACTCGTTCATATATTTTTCAAGTATGGTACGTACGAACAATCACAGCGGACTTACGGACTGATAGTGGGCTAGCGGTCCCAGTAATGCGAGGGCTCAAAGCAGCCAGCGAGTACAAAAGGTATAAAACAGCGCAGATCACCTCAAAGATATTGGCAGTTATAAAAGCTACATGGAAACTAGCAATAACGCAGACCGTCGACTTCGGACGAAAAATGAGATTTATAGTATTGGTGAAGGTTTGTTCGCTGTTGAGCAGGTCGGATAATGACTGTTCTTCGTTTGAATTTTAAAAATGGCGGACTGTCTTTGCCATGATGAATCGGCTCTTTCGTTCTAAAAAGAACTGACTTTCTTCCGAAACCAGGAACAGCGAATAAACGCATGTCTGCTCCGGTAAATTGTTTGCCGATGTTCGAATCTTTTACCCTCGACATATATAATATAAAAGCTAATTGGACAGAGTAAGTGTCGCGTATAAGTTTCCCTTTCTAAAATTACACCAACTGTTTTTGATCAGCTACGAGTATAATATAATAATATAAGCTTTTTTTTTTATTTTCTATTTTTACAGATGTTGTATATACACTATAAACCTTTGTTACCGGGCTTTCATAGTGATTGGTTTAAATAACTGATTATCAGATATTAGAATCACGTGGTACATTTCGACAAATATTGGCTAACTGTGGCCAATATCATGCCAAGCAGAGGAGATATGTTCTATTCCAACCCTTCCAGCAACAGTAGGCTTCCGAGGGTGCGTAAGGTGTCTACTCTTTGCCGTCATCAAATCACAGCTTCGTCGGCTTACTGTAAAGTTATTATGAGCTATTTGGTTATAGGGATCATGGATCAGGACGCGTACTTCAACGCGGCTTCATAAAAGAAACGCTACGACTCGCACAATCATTAATGTTTACTCATCAAAACAAATTACGAGTTGTGAATCAGAAGCATTCACAGTGAGTGATTATCGAAATCCGAGTGGTATATGCCGACTGGGCTGGTGTATTATCCATTCAACTATAAACGAGATACAGTTACGTAACGTTTGTAATTTACACAAAACCAGTATGAGTAATTGTACGGACATTGATACAGACAGCCTTCGACAGGTCGTGCCACTTGCTGCGCGGACGGTCTTCCTCCACTGAGCGCAACTACACCCAGCAGAAGCTATACAAGTAGCCGACCTACCGGCCTATCTCGAATGGTTTTCTGCAATAGATAGCGATCTATTTCGTATCCTGATACTGGCGCATAACGATTGAATGATTTATATTAACCAGTTAAAAAGATCGGCATGTATATAGTCAAGCTAGCGGTCGAAGCTAAAGTCAACGCGTGCACTACCTAACAGTAAAAGACTACCTTGTTACTGATTACATACATGTCTATTTAATGTATGTACATTCATCAGCGTCTCTCCGCGTGCTGATCGCAGTATTGTCGGATCATTCCCAAGTTATTTTACGGATACTTAGAGGGGAATCAGTAAAGCACGTATTACAGTATTAAATACTATAGGTTGAAGTGATTTGCCTTGTGCGTTGGTTGAGAGAAAGTCATTACTCGAGAGAGTTCGTATCGCGCCCAATGTTGATAGAACGAATGGTATGCGGTAGGGGGGCAGCCACCGATCCACTCAGGGGTGTGCCTCCGGCCTGAAATCAACAGCAACGGTAACTTTGCCATACCAAATAAGACTCGCGTAGTTGAATAATCACAAGGGTTGTCTTGGTTGCATTAATCGAAAACCAGTTGTTTTATAAAACATATGTACCCTAATATTTTTCTATGATATTCCATAGGATTTCAAATCTTAGTAGGGTAACGTTGCAATTCGCTCGACGAAACGGAGCCATGACACAAAGGTACGCTATGCCAGAATAGAAAGACGGACAATTTTACTAGGTAAAAATAAATAAGAACCGTCTTCCAGGACACTATACCTTAGTTTTCGTTTGACTAATACGTAAATTTATAAAAATTTAATAAAATAGACATCATTTTATTTAGGGTAAGTCTCGAGCTGAGAATTTGACAAAAATCAAGTTCAGCCACCGATCCATACGTGGATAGTTTGTGATTTCCAGACTCGCGATACTGGCGAATATGCTAAAATATATCGATGTTTCGAAGTGTTACGTCTTTTACCATGTTAGTTGAAAATTCATTCAGATAGCTGGCTCCTACCAGCACGCTATAACCGTTTTCAAACCTAAACCGCCTCATGTGGACCCAAGTTTAGCTTAGGAAACAAATCTAGTTAAATATACGATGACGACCTCACTACCAGATCATCTATGCCCTATTTAACAACGATTTCATAACGTTCAACAAACACAACCTACAGTTCAAATCAATTACTATGATTAATATTAGTCCAGTCCATAAAGGATGCCATCCCCATATAAATAACATATAAAAAAAACTTTCAACATATATCATCAGTAAATCTACCCATTATTGTGAACGAATTATCACATATCGGCGTTCCGATCTCCAAGCCGAAATGTCAGACCCGCAGACGTAAACTACACGTCCGCTATATGCACGTTGCTAATAATCACAATCATAAAGGAAAAAATCATTATTATGGGACCGTTTTAACCCGCAATTATTCAAACGGTGCCAGCGACGAGGACATCGGTAAAAATTGTCGTCTTTTTTGGCCGCGTAAACCATTCTCATTTACGCGTAGATGTACATAGGGATGCATTTAAACGGAGATTTACATTTGCTATAGGTACAATTTACCTTCGTACTGTTTGGTTCGCGAGTTGTTTTTCTACTTTTGGCTAATAGGTAGGTTGGGTGGCTATATTTTTATCGCTGGCGTCGAGTCATTGTCTTCTGTCACCAGTTTTAACCATCGATGCCGTACCCATATCGACGCCAGCAAGGCTTTTCAAACGAATTGGTGCGGGGTCTTTCTTGTAGAAGGGAAATCGATAGCCCTACATATATATATATTGGAGAAGACTAGGCCTACACCTTGAGCTACAGTATCTGATGAAGCGACAACCATTTTCACAGATAAAAGCTACTCCTTCTCTCAAGTGTACATTTATGTCGTAGCTAAGTGTGAGCTTACTTTCCCATTTTAAACACAGCGGGGTCTAGAAACAAAAATGTTTTTTAACCTCAGCCACAATAGGGTCGTTTGCGACGCGCGAGATGGAGACTATCGGGGGCGGGGCCGAGAGGGTGCGGTAGATACGCTGATATGTAGCAGCAGAAGTTGCTAGTATAATATAAAAGCAAGTGCATTGGTTTTTAGTGCTGGGCTCGCGTGTGATCCACTGCGGTCTGGCCCACAAATTAAGATTACACAAAAAGAAAAATCGCAGATCTATATCAGCTTCTCACTGTTCATACGTTTGAAACGAAGTTGTAACTGTTCATAGCTTTGAATAGTCTGCAGCCGGAGAAACATATGGAAATCCACGTATGAGTTACACAAGCGTAACTGTAATGGCGTTCAAAATGATGTCTTGCCCTAATATGCTCTATAGCGAAAGACAAGTTACGCACGGTCGTTGCACGTTTTATCAGGCTACTGACAAAGGTGGAGTTCAGGGGGAGCAGGGATAGAAGTTCTGCCGAAAGTTTTGCACATGTTGGGTCGTATAGTACGAAACTCGACATAGCAAACACGAACTCCTCCAATTCTTTCGCCTTTTGCCATGAACTTATCGATCCTGTTCGTGCTCAAGTCTGGAGTACGAAAGTCTCGAAAAGCAAATTTGACTATCTTAAGATCTGAATTATTTTCCTATTAAGAAATTAACGAAATTTCAAAAAAAAAAGAAATGGCCATCTCCGAAAGCAGTGCAGGGCGAGTACGATGGATAACAAAAAGCCTCCAACTGTAAGCTGCATGTTTGTCATTAGAAATTTTTACGATGTAGATTATAAAGTTGTCCTACAACAGAAGTTGACCGTAAAGGATTCATTTTTTTTTTTTATTGCACGCGACAGTTTTCTGAAAGAATGGATCATTTGTCATGATTTGAAATCAAAAGAAACAGACACTTCCAGGTCTGTTTTTTTTTGTCTTTGCTCAAAGCATGTGGCGCCTACTATTGGCCCAGTTTTGCCACCGATTTAATTAGTTGACCGAGGTAAACAAGTGTTGTATTTGTGAGTACGTCAAACTCGACCGTTAACACCCGTATACTTTGAAATAAACTGGACTCAACCACAGCCTTCGCGTTTTTGTTATTTAACTTCGCAAGAAATCATTCCGCACCTCTTTTAGCCAACGAATCGCGTTGCTTCTAGCGGCAGAACCTTTACCGAATACAACGTCTATATAGCGAGCTGTCTTTATCATTGTAGTTCGACATTTGGAACTCAAAATCGTAAATCGTTCGGATCTTTGGATTTTTCGTGACCTGCAAAAAACCTGAGTGACAATATTTAACAAATTGGTCTGGACTCTCAAAATATACAAATCCATCCTGAATAAAAAAAACGTCCCGATATATTGCACCGTTATAAGAGTACCATTTTCAAATATGAGATTAATGTGAATCATGTTTCGCACGGAACGGCCTACATAATTCGAGCTAATAAATGACTATACAAGTATACCCGCACCTACAGATTTCTTTTTATTATTATTATTATTATGTATTTTCTTCTCTACACTTCGATTGATTTAGACACACATATATATATATATATATATATATACGCTTTTGCCTCGTACGTTGTATCACCTATTTCGTCTGTAATGCCTATTTAGTCGCTGATCGCGATCGCCTTACATCATTGCGATTGTTACCATTTTAGAGTACGCGCCGGAACGGAGCGTCTGCTCAAATTCAAAATTAACGCGGTTTAATTGTTGTTATTGTCATCATCGATATAATCGTCGCCTTCGCAGCGTCATCCGCTCAAAGTAAAAAATTTCCCACAGCCGTTGGCCACACTCAGCCTCAACGGATAACGACCGTAGCAGTCGAAGCACTACTGTTAACAACAACAATAGATGACGAAATCAATGACAAGAAGAAAATCAGACATTTAATTCGATCTTTTCTGTATAGACGTATCTGTCTGCTTTTATACGCCGACGCTGTGTCCATTGTTGGTCTGATTCAGTATCTGAGGTCTGTGTAACAAGCAAGAGTTACACGTGAGTTGGGGGGGGGGGGGGGTAGCTGTGAGCGCTGATGCCGGGTACGGGCAGTGCAGGTGCTATTGTAGCGCGATGCAACTGCCTTATGGTGGTGTCAGCATTCGGTTGATGTTCGCTCTTAGAACTGCGCGCCCGTATGCATATAATCGTGATTCAGTTTACTGCTGTCGCAGACGCTGTGAGTTTTGAGGTTGTAAGGGACAATAATACAGTTCTGAGCCAATGTGAGCTTAAACCGTTTAATCGTATTGATTTGATTAAATTATTGGCGGTGTTCCATAGGCATCCTGTGTGCGATATATGCAGGAGCGGCCCTGCTGCGCCTCTCTCAACGTTCAGACAGCAGAGTAAAAGCAGGGAAATTTAAATGTGATACACTAATAA
Source organism: Varroa jacobsoni (assembly GCF_002532875.2). Classification (NCBI taxonomy): domain Eukaryota; kingdom Metazoa; phylum Arthropoda; class Arachnida; order Mesostigmata; family Varroidae; genus Varroa; species Varroa jacobsoni. Next base: position 370,231 of record NW_019214116.1, read on the forward strand.
TAAGGATAGTAGAAATATTTAAGATAACAATTGCGATAATGATACACGTATCGTCTAGAGGTTACATGTGTACGATTATGTAAAGCGGACAATTTCTGTCCACTAATGTTAGCGTATCCGCTGTTAGCAGACATTACATACCGTATAGCTCGTAAAACATTTAGTTAGTTACGCACGAATGTCTCAACACTGCATCGCTTTGCTGTCGGACAGACAGCCATTA
>NW_019214117.1:0-13500 GCF_002532875.2 Varroa jacobsoni
CCGCCGCCGCTGCTTGTTGTTGTCCATGTTGGTAAGAAGCCAATGCTGCCGTAAACCATAATGATGATGCCGATGATATGGCGGTACGGTGAAGCAGCGAAAGAAACAGCAGCACCCGTCGCAGCGGTAAACAAGAACGATCTTTGTGAAATAATCTTTGTCGTCGTCTTTTTTTGATGAAGTTGTAGCTATTACAATCGATGGCGGCGGCGGCGGCGGCGGCGGCGGTGGCGGTGTCAATGTCGATACACTTCAACGACGCCCGAGTTGTGAATTAATGCAGCGTACGTTTCGTATTCTCGTCGTGCTGATGGCACCAGCGACAGAAGCAGCACTGATGACTGCTGTCGCATCAACGTCATTAATGGCTTCGTAACAGCAGTCGTCGTAGGGGGTTGATGTCAGTAAAGCAGACGGGATGAGCGGGCAAGAAGAACCGGTGCCCGTCATCACCAAGTTGGGTCGGAAATCAAAATCGAAAAGTCTGAAGCGATAGACAAAAACGACAATACTGCAAAAAGCAGCTACTGCGGTACCGATCTATATAATATGAATTGGTCCGCGAGGTAACGTTATCGGTAATCGTCGCACCGTTGGTGGTAGCAGCAGCAGCAGCAGCAGGGAATTATATCCGAAGCGACTGCTATACTCAATCAACTATTGTGTGAGTAAGTGAGTGAATCAATGAACAATCGCCTGTAATGGGACGTATGCTTTTATCCTTATGCAGCTGGCGTTCGTTGATACGCTGTAACACCGCTGTCTGGAGCCGTAGACACATTTGCTAATAGAAGCTGATCTAGAGTCGAAGATACACGCGGTAATCGCTCTAAGTAACGATTAGAATCACTGCATGTTGAGAGCGATAGGACATCCAAGGCTAGGCCTAATAGTCTAGTGTAGCCCATACATTAATACTGAGCGAACACGAAGCTCTTCACTGTCGCATGGCACTTCTCCTCACAGATCAAATACTTCATGTAATACCTCTATACATCCCTGTATTACGGGGCATTCGTAATGTTCCCAGGAACATGTTTTGCATATAAATTATTTAAATGCAGATTGTTATGTATAATAACCTCAGTGTGTGCAAAGTACGAAATATGCATTACTTTATTTATCATCACTTTTAGAATTGCCGATTGCGTTTACTTAAAAAAACGCATGTTATCGTTACGTTTGCACGTATTGTACGTTTATCCACCATGACTCCATCGATCCGTGTTGTCGCTATCTTCGGAACAGCGCCACCTTCCGCTGCCGTCTCGGCCGTAGTTCCGCGACTCCGTGGCGGTACGATTTGGCCTGGCGGCCCGATTGCACCATGCTTCAATCGTCCGCGAATTCACTGGTTTCCTCATAGTCGTAGTTGGGGCGGGACTGCAAGCGGCCAAACAAACAGAAATGTCAGAGAGAACGCGGTTACGACAAAGGTAGAGCTGTCGTGGTATTTCTGCTACTGCTGCCGCTGCCGTTCTAACCAGCGGGCGACAGGAGTAACCGTTGCCACAACAGCAGCAAAAGGGAGTAAATTAAGTTTTTTTTCTAGAGCTATCTTGGGAGGGGCTATGGACGCCAGCCACAAGCATGTACGCCAGTCAGTCAGCCATCCCATAGAGCGTCTACTACCCGGATTTTACCCGATCCAGATTCTAAACTTGAACAGAACCAGCTAGCATACTGCTAGTAGCAGTGCCAGAAACATTAATAATGGTCACTGTAGCCTCGTATTGATATAGTAACAGTATTCGAACGCTAGCAAAGTAGTTGTTTACACTGTTGCTATTATGACGTCCTGTCAGCGTGCTGGCTAGGGTAGCAAAGTAGTGATCGGAAGTTTGTTTTTTAACCGGTTTTTCACAGCTGTTGTTGGACGCTGATGATAGCGCCGATAATGAAGGGTAACTGCATCAATGAGGATGGTAGCCAGAAACTTGTTGGTAGGAGTAGTGACGTTACATTGCTGTCCAGAGACTGCCGCCGCCGCTATTGTTGACAGCGGACTCTGCTGCCAATAAACTGCTGATTAATCGTTAACTGCGAAGGCTACCTGTCGAAGCGATGAGACCTCTTTAAGACATATGCTGTCCTTTCCCATACAAACCCAACAGCCCAATTCCTGCTGCTTCCTTCGTAGCAGACTTTTTACCATCCACATCATTGTCGGAGTGATATCATCAACATCGTGCGCTGTATCATTGGCGGGTCGTAGCTGCAATTGGCTTGTTGCAACCATTGTCACCGGCGCTACTTACGGCTGCCTCCCTCGGCAACATTGACGGCTCCAGCGGTGAACATCGACGTCAGAATGGGTGACGTATTCGGCAGTGAGATAACTTGTTGGTTGATTTACGGGCCCGCCGGCTGGCGTTCATGTTCATCTGTCTGGCATTTCCGCCATTGCCTCTACAGTAAAGCTGATGCTGATACTATTCATCAGCTCTTTTTGTTCTTCGTCAGCACTCGGTTGTTATTATTGGAGCAGCAGTGGGTCTACGCTAGATATTACTTCAGCTGCCAGCGGAATTAGCAAAAAAGGGACCGTTACCGATGTGGTATTCTCGGTGATTTCGCTGTCGCCCGCTCGAAACGAGACGGGACGTCATTGGCACCACTGGTAGCGATGGTAGCACCAGCAATAGCCATGGTACGACGGCGGCAGCTCCTCACAGCTTGCGGCATCTAATCAATACGTTTCGACTCTTACGTTTCGTTCCGACGTTCGCCGTTCTGCCACAGAACGAACTGCAACGGTCCATGCGCGGATTCGAACCCAAACCCCCACGTGTCCCTCAAATCTAGTATACAAACACGCCACCCACTATTCAGTCAGCATTGAGACGGAGACCGCAATGTCTACCGCTAATACTACTTAAATTACTATGATTCAATTGCGCTAGTAATAAAACTGTAGAGGATAGCATTCGTATGGACGACGACAACAGCAAGAGCAGCTGTTACTTCAGTAGCTGTAAAGGGCAAGGGGGCTGAGGGGAGCGGCCGTAGAACACGGGCAAGCCGGCTGGGGTTACCCAGCGACCCTAGTGGCAAGACGGGCGCGCAACTAAAAGATAGGTCAAACCAGACCGTTTTGTCCGACTACAACACAGCATAGCGATGCGTTGCCTGTTGTATGTTAGCCCATCATGTCGCTATCGCATCAACATTGAATAGAAAGATGATGAAAGCAAGAGACTGCTGTTACATCTACGTCCAACTGGCGCTCGAGTGGTCGAAGTGCTAATAACAAACAGAGCTACCGTAGAAGAATGGAAACGATGATGAACGATAGCATCTATCGTTCACCATCATTGGTTACAGATATCTTAATATATGCTAATCTTTTTCTGCCTTCTGCTAATCATATCGTGACAGCGTTCATCTGTTATTATTGTTATTACTAAGACAGTAAACAACATATCGGTTTCTACTGTTCGAAATTGACCAACCGGATAACTGATATGAACTAGTAAAAACGAGATTTCATTGGGATAAAATTTTATAGAATCGAGCGTCTTCGAAAGGGTTAAATTGAAGGTTTGACCCAAATAAAAAATGATCAGGACGTGAACGTTTAACATTTCAGAATTATTCAGATTCTATATTTTCTGAGAGTAAACGCATCGTTTGATTTGGAGAGTTACAGAGTGCCGAGTTCAAGCAACTAACCGAAGCAAAAAACCCCAGGGGGTGGTGGTGGTGGTGGTGATGAAAGTGGATGTACTAATGTAAATTTAGGCTGGTGTACTTCTCCTCTGTAGACGTACATTCCTATATGAAAGAATGCCGCCAAAGTTTAAATTGTAATTTCATCGATCAAAGTACAAAATATTTTACTTATATATATGTTCCACATGATAGTTAAGGGTGGTACGGCGTTCTTTAGCTAATGTATTCAACAGATAAGAGTTGAATTTCTGATCAAACTCACATGTATGTAACGTAATGCCATCTTAACTCGTATCATACAGAATATGTATGCAAAACGTACCACATCTTAGAATCGCTGAAGAGTTCCAATTCATTGTGTCTAGTGCCCAAGATAGATACAGTCCCTGCATTTGTACTGACCCAGCATATCCAGCCCAGTGTTGTGACGGCAACATAAGACACACATCGTCAGACTTCGCTGAAATGATGCCCATCTAATGTTTAGCACTGGGTAATTCTATGTTCAGTGTCCTCAGACTAAAAATTATCAGTGTCATAGAATTTGCTCAACCGTGAACCATTTTACCCTGTGTTGTCTCCTTAAACGATTAAACAAATTCTATAAAACAAACTTTGCAAACTACCCACACAGAGGCCGACAAACAATGCACTGTGTATACATACATCTAAAACAAAGTAACGATGAATCCAGCTGTTGCTGTCTACTCAATGGCGAGCCGGAGACTTGCTTCTGCTCGCACGGTCGGATTGATCCTTGCGTGCCGTTTTCGCCCTCTAACCCCTCAGGTCGTTCAAGCAGCAAAAACAGAGAAGCAAAGTAACCGATGGGCATCCGTCGGCCACCGCTTAATTGTCGAAGTTGCTATCGTCTGAGTTTCCACTACCACAATTGCCATTGATATCATTACAGCCAGAACGATTTGAAGCGGCCATTGCGCGTTTGTTACTTGTCTCTAGTCTCAGCCACCGTTATCGATCTGTTGGTGGTAAAAGGGGCGGCAACGGCGACGGCGACGGCGACGGCGATGGCGGCGGCGGCGGTAGGAAAAAATTTGAAAGCGAGTTTCTAAACTGTGTAACTCTTGTGTACGGTAAGAATCAATACATAGTTACACCTCTTTCTCCGTGCTCACATGCATCTCAGTGCCTCTGGGTATATAGCTCGGCTTGATGTTTGCTCGAATGCCATTGCCGCCGTCACCGCCGCCGCTGCTAGCGCGAATGGTGATTATGATTCTTTCCATTCTGATGCTGCTGCTGCTGCTATCCTTCGGGTGCTGCGCGTTGCTTAGCACTAGCATTAACGTAGCACCCTTTCCCTCTGACTCTCTCTATCTGCTTTTGCCATGGAACGCTCTAGAATGTCTTTGGAAACAGCTTTTGTGCCATTGTGGCCGCTGACTGTCATCGTGTTCCAATGACGGCCAGCGTCAGGCGACGACTGGAGATCACCAAGCACCAAATGTCGGATATCTGCGATGCCGCTGCTGTGACCACAGCAGCCGCTAGGAGCCGGCTGTGCAGAAATCGCGCAGTATAAACGTCAAGAAATTAACATGAGCATACAGATATCGAATTGGAACGACAGCAAGTAACCAGCGTAGCGGCTGCATATATATTGTCACGAGAGCGATGACGGAGAACGCGGGAAACGTGAAAAAGACGTACCAAGCCGTACACAGACATCAATCAAATACGTACGGGGCAATGCGATCGTAGTGCGTTGCAGAAGAGATGGCGGTGTATTAAACCGGACGATTTATTGCCAACACGCTTCGTGGAAATTGTATCACTAATAACACTCGAAATGTGCCACTGATAGAATGAATGAAATCTGGGGTGAGGGGAGAGAAAAAAAGAGACGATTAAGGGGGACAAGCGGAGCAACGTTCCGAAGCTTGTTGGCAACGATTTTCATTTGTAACTCATGGCGGCGGGTGGAAAATGGCGACGGGGCAACGGGTCTACAAGCAGAAGAAAGAATACGAAAACCGCATAACATTACATAGACGGAACGTATAATATAACTATGCTACGCAAACTTCGATAGAAATAAGGTAACATGTCTATAATTGTAGAACATCCTTCAGATGGAATGCAGAAGAAATCGTGTGGACATAGGTCGAACATAATGGGTTATGGAGTGTTTTAATGAGGGTCTGCTATTGGTGTGAAATTACACCACAGTGTTAACAGTTTATTGTCGATTGCTGAACGATGCTGAGGTCTGCTAGGTCCCAATACAATAACTGTCGCACCTCAAACGGTGGGTCTCGCTGCAGTCAGTCCACCTGATTGAGTATTTTCTGCTTCTGTTAGCTAACAGAGATCTCATGTTGAGTATTTCAAAATACGGATCTCACGGAAAAACGGGAACGCGAAATTATCGAATTATAGCACGAACTGTAGTTATCGAGGTGATATCAAATCATCCGCGCCCCATTTAAGGTCAACAAAGAAATAAGCTTTATTTGTGCAAATAGTAAGTTAGTAGTTAAACGTTGTTTACATTATATCGAAGTCGAGGAAGAAAAGCAGAAAAATTAAGCCATGATACTTCCGACCTTATACTCTCTGGTGGTGGTGGTAAGGTCCCCAGTGCGGTGGCGCGATGGCCTACTGCTTTCCTACTGAAGAACGACACTGAGCATAACGCAGCGCGGCTTCCACTGCTTCTGACCGCACAAGGTAGATTACCTCATTATACGTTCGTCAGGTGCAAGAAGAAAGCAGTGGACGAGGTCTTTGCTGCTTAACTAAGGACACAATTAACTCCCTGTTTTGTTGTTCCTTGTTTTTTTTTTCATTTTAAATCGCTAGGCAGGATTACTTTTTGTCATCTACTAGCGTTGCCTTGTCCAGCTGTCGTACCGAATCCACTTCTTGTTCCGTGTAACAATCCCGTACAAAGAAACACACTGGAACTGACTCTGAGCTTCGAGGAGCTAACCAATAAACACACGCCTTTTCCTTTAATAATTAAATTGTAAGATGCCTACTTTTCGACTCTGTCCGCCTGATGGTTGTAGATGGTTTCTTATGGCAGAACCGATACAGCCAACGTTGAAGTGACAGCGAGCTAGAACTTTTCTTCACCATCGCGTCCATATCGGCGCCGTGAGGCAGAAGAAATCAGCCTGAGGAAAAGGACTGCGATACGAAACATCCCGAACGATACTTTTAAGGTTCTACGATATGAATTGAAACAGCTATAGTCTTAACGGTAGTATGAATTTCGCCGAGAATCTTCGTCGCGGTGTATTTGGGTTTGAACCTGAAAATCGAACGGACCTATTTAAAGAAAAGAGAATGTACACGGACCTTTTCAGCCATACACTTGAGTTATTTTTGGTGGGACGCCATTTTCGAAATTGCAACAAACAACAACTATCTTGAATGGCATAAAAAATGAAAGTTGTCAAAACTTTGTACGGTACCTACATAACAAAAACATTTTGTTGATTTCATTACATGTCGTTTATATGTCACTATATAATGCGAACGCAGCTCAGGCCGCCATGTGACGATACTGCTCATATTCACAACTTCATTTTCGGCTATCTGTACCGAAGCTCCGGTTTTTTTTTCTCTACTTCACAACAGGCGAATCGAGCGCGTCGTGCTTGCCGTCGACCGGCACTTCTCGCGAGCTGCGTATCTCGGAACACGATCAACAGTATCTATACTGGGCATACAAACATGGTCATTTACCTAGTCACATACGCACTTTGTGTCTCGCTCAGTCACCATATCGTTTGGGCCGCTTTTCTACTTGTTCATGTCGGTGCGATAAATGCTTTCGCTCTTTTCTCCTTTGAGTTTCCTTTCTGCAAAGAACTCTCTTACAGTGCTACATGGCGGCCGATGCATGCCGTGAACTTGGCACGCGTTGCTATGCCGCCGACGAATCCTTACGTGTACGGGGAGCTTGACTCGGAATCAAACTCGTCATGGCGACGGTCCGCTGGTGATTGCTACTAGAAGCTTTTGTAACAATTTTTTTAGAAATCTGAAAATTTTGCCACTCTAGAGCGCCTTTGAAAAAGTTTGGCTAGGACAATTCTCTACGATTATTAGGTTTCGAGTTCGATGGGTACATTGGAAAAGGCTGACGCAATTCTAGTAGATGTTCTTCTAGTTACCCGAACGAAAGAAACAGTTGGAATAGAAAATTTATGAGAAAAAAAAAGGTATTACTTCTTTTATTAAACATGGCGCCTATGAGCGAGCTGTTCAGATATAGAGCCCATTAATTCCTATCTGTTTGATTTGAAAAGCATGTTAGTAATGTACTCGTCTCCAGTAGGCACGCAATCAGCTCGAAGGCAGTCCTTTTTTGTTCTTAAGAAATGTTTATTCGTTTATCAACTTTATCAGCTCTACGATCGTTTCTTCGGCACTCGATCATTCATAGAATTCCGCCATGAATATTGCTTGGCGTACATGTCCGAGCTAATCTTTCTCGGGAATCTTTTTATCATGCGGCAAAAAAAAAAACGCGTTTCAGCGCACTGTTTTGACAAATTGCCCTAAATACAGTTTAAATTCAAATTCTTATCTGTAATACAAAAATGAAATGGTGTCGTTGTGTTCATGTATCGGTAGCAGGACAGAAATGCGGATACTTTTTTAGAGAAAGAACGTGATATAGGCGCAGGCATAGGACAAAAGTGAAAACCACGCTTCGACATGGTGGAAAGTACTGGGAGAGTGTCAGAGGAATAGCTGAATTAATAATATTGAATTTTCCTAGTTTGTCTAGTACCCTTTACGCTACACACATGTGTTATTTTAATCTAACAGCGTCTCGAACAAACAAAACACTGTCAGTGTTGCATTAAAAAATACCCATTACTACTATTTTAATTTGGTAACATATTGATTATATAATACAAAAGAATTATACTTAAGTTGTACCTTAACACCGTTCTTTTAGGTGGCAGTATTTCGCTTTGCGAAGCCCTCTCAGTATGGAAAATCGTTAAATTCATGAGTTTACACAGAGTAAAAGTTCGAGGTCCGACCATGCTATTTAATTATGCGCTCCTTGTCCTAACTAAAATGAATTGCATTTGTTATTGGTAGTATTAATGGCCTGACCCAAACTGTTAGACAATCGTTCAGACATGACTGTACCTCGTTTACGGTTATGCACATATATCCTGCACAGCCTCAAACACCTCAGTAATCCGGTATTGAGAATTATCTGTTCGGGAGAAACATTATGGTATTGTTGGCGTTGGCAAAGCGGAAGTACAACCTCATTTGCATTCTGTTGAACAAATCAGAAGAAGACATGGCCATGCTATAGCTAAGCTTCTATCGAGAAGAGCGGCGAAGAGGAAATTTATCCGACGAAACAGAGCTTTTGTCGAGACCCCTAGAATTCCCGTTTGGCGCACAACCGCCTTTAACAAACGCACGAAGCTGTGTGTTTGAGCAAGCACAGCATGTGAGCGTAGTTGGGAGCTTCAGTCATAACAAACTTGAAATGATACGTCGAAGTATACATATAATAAGTCGAAGTGTCAGCTCGCTTTTTACACATAGATCAGCCAGTCTTTCTGTACTCGGGTACGAGAGCCTAGGATTTCAATAAACAAGTTAATAACAATATTACGTAGTTCCTGACAGGGTGGAAGGGATTTCCACGACGACTAGCAACAATCTATTGATAAGGAACGAACGACCCAATGAAACCTTAATGACTATAAAAGATCAGTACGCGTCACATTCGTTCTAATCATCATTGTTATTACTACAATAATTAAACAATAATTGCTGTTATGATTATAAGCTACACATACACATTTAACGCGTCGGTATTGACGCCACGGTCACACCACGGCTGTACGGCGACAGCGCCGCCTGTTATCATACATGGCAATGAGGCGGTCACGCGCGATCCGCGATGACTCACGAGGACGATTCCCCGAAGGTGGCTTGCCGTCCCCAGCAGTAGTGACACAGTAGATTCCAAAGAGTGATGGCGCCAAGCGGAATCCATCGTTGTATCTCAACGGCGCCCTGTGTTCGTTAAGTTCATCTCGACTTAGTACGGCTTGACTCGTACCGAATGACACGCAGGAGATGAAGGAGCGAACAGAGAGACGGCCACGACTGCGATGACTCTTTCATTCCGGTTAGCCATTGCTGCCGCTGAGCGACGCGTCTTTCCTCTCCATCTGGTGTTGTATTCACCGTGGCGTATTCTCGCTATCGCCGTCATTGTAACGCGTTTTCTGTTACAATATAATAATATATACAATCTATGTATGTAGATGCATACTATAGCGGAACGCTCACTACAAGTTTTGTCGTAGAGAAGCAGCAGCAGCAGCAGCAACAACAACGATTCGTCACCGCTGAATTGTCCGGACAATTGTCTCCGCGGCTAAGTATCTTTTTGGCATCGTATTTTGAGTTCAAACATCGACGGCATCAGTTTCAGCCCCTGCTGTTGCCACGGATAGATTCAATATAATAGTGCTATATGTAGTAACTCGTATGGATGAGTGAACGTTCTTTTTTTCGTACGTTCATTTCAGACACCACTGATTCGTTCAGTAACCGTCGCACGGCAGACGCTTCCCTCACAGTTCAGAGTGATGTTCACTTCATGTTGAGAGCCGTCCCGAGCGTCGGACATAACGGAGCGAAATCTATAAATCTACGAGAGGCTATTGCGTGAATAAGACTAGAGAATACAAAAATGAACTGGGATAAATCTGACTTGGTCAGCTATATATAAGTGACGACAATATGTGCGGTAACAGGAAAACCGATAAATAAGTGGCATTTTTACGACACAGTATGCAGCCGTTGCATATAGGTTAGTTGGGGTTCTCATGGGTCAAGCACGATGATATATAAGGGTATTATAAAGAGTTAACAATGAATAGGTTTTTCTTATACCGATCGAGTAATATCCTTCAGAAGATACATTAATTCCGCATCATTTTCGCAAACACGCGTCATCTGCTCAGGGCTAGCTGCCGTCAAATGTCGCTTGGTCATTTGCAGTAACGCCCACTTACATGGTCTCTGATTCAAGCTTGAGTTTTTTTTTTGTTTTTTTTTTTTTATATATCCATCACATCCGTCGTTCGGCTTATTGCTTTTCTCTAAGTACTTCTAAGTACTAGGATCAAGTTCATCCGGGGCACAAACATAACTTCTCACAGAAACTTCATTGATGCTATAATTGTCACGCACCACACAAAATGTTCTGTTTTTTCGAGCACTGGCTGCCTTTCTCCGCCTAGTAGGATATCTTTGTCTGATTAATATAAAATTATTGTTAATCCTGCGTTTTATAGCCTGGAATAGACGCAGACTTGAGCAGTTCGAAACGGCAATAGAGAACCTACCATGATCGAAATATCGGAAGCTTCGAGAGATAGCTTTTCATTGCATCTCGTAAGGACTAAAAGCTGCTATTTCGGCAAGCAGGAAGCAGCGTGTTGACCCTTGACAGATCTCATTGATGTATCAATAAGGGCGTCTGCCGCCACATAAATAAGGACCAGAAACAAATTAAAAACATTGTGATAGTACTGACATTAAAGAGAACTGCACTAGTTAGCTAGAGTTCGTCAGTCAGCAGGACACCGCCATACTAAACACTGCTTCTGCTTCACGATGATAGACTTTTTTTTACAGGTTTAAAAATGACTAATAATGACTGCGACACCCATACGGTCACTTGTACGCCATGGGAGGGTCGGGACTATACGTTTGCAACGACCAAATGCACAATCTGCTTTTTGAATTTTCGTTCGCTTTAACAATTTTTTATTGTTTAGTTATTGCTATTTTTGATGTCATCGGCTTAAAAGATGATTGTAGTTTTTTCGTTTGACAATCGACAGCCATTATAGATCGGAATATAACAAGCGTGGATAGCGCCGCCGGTATCTCGTTAGTGCGTCGCCTTTTTTGTATGATGAACGACAACCCAATGAGGCCCACCGTCGAGAAAAGGCTTTGCCTGTTGTTGAGTGTTTTCCAAAATGTAACCCATTATTGATTGTCCGACAGTCTTTTCGGAATGCGAGCATGATACATTACCAGGCTGGAGCGGATCGAGGCGGATCGATCCGATACCCTTTACCACCCCGTTGCCAGATCCACCAGCAACATGATTAATACAAAGGCGCTGCCCCACCAGACCATCGGCTAATAATAATAAGAATGTAGAGGTAACTAGCAAAGAATGTCTGCCAGCAGGTTCATTCTTTGAATGACGACAAAGACAATGACGACGGCTTTCTAAGACGCGACAGCGTCAACGGCAGCGGCAGTGGCAGCGGCAGCGGCAGCGGCGAAACTAACCGTCATCGATTAGGATATGTACGGCGATTTGGTACGGCGGAGCGTGAAACAATGCTAGACGCAGTGTTTGTTGCATTACAAATGGTATACGCGAATTCTACGGCCTGAGCTGTCGAGTGCGTATTGAACAGGCTTCGGGGGTGCGTGTCCGTGGTTCTAACAACCCGTAACAAACCTATTATTAGAGTACCGATTATCATCACCCATTAATAATACGGACTGCTTTGAGGTAATTCAATGAAGGAAATTAATGCGGTACTGTGACAGATTTGACAGCGGCAGTAAATTTTCGATACTTCTCCAGCAAATCTAATATAAATTTAATGCCGCTAATAACAGATCAGCGGTTCAACAGAAACGAAGACAATTTGAGAAGACAAAACTGTGCAACAGAGCAGACTTTAAACACGTAGTCTAAATGCGCAGGTATACGGCTGCTTGGCGGCAGCCTATTTCGAACCTTGTTTGATCTATAATAGATCGAATATGATTTTTCTTTTGCCGTTAAGAAAAATGTTTTTGCAATTATTTTGAACGATTATTCAGACAGACTTGGCAGGCAGGTTGGAGCTTGTGCCACTATTTCTCACTTGTAACACCGCTCCCGAACTGCATGGGTTTTCTGCCTCAGACGAGTATCACACAAATCTTGCGTATCTGAGGATCCACTGACTGTTCAGCCACTTACCGGAAGAGAAATCGTAAATGGAAACGCTAGCTTACAATAGGTGACTGAAGACCCATTTTCGGATTCTGTAAATTACTTAAAACAAACATGGCGAACGAGATGATATCACTATGGGATTACGAATCGTTTCTCGTAATCGATACGACGGCGCACTGTGCGCGTCATCGGACGCGACACGAAGTCACATATAACGTCAACGTTCAGAATACTTGTACAGTGGATCTCTTGTGTTTTACTTGCGAGCGGGCAGACTTTTCTGAGGGAGAAACTTCTTAGCGATACACTCCGCATCTCTGCTTAATTGGAAGGAAGGTAGCCTATAACTACCACTGCTTAAGTAACCGCAGCCACGTTCATGGATCCCAGCCAGACTTGCCGTTTCCGTCGATCCGTCCGTGCGTCCTCGTCCGTCTGCCCGCTATAATTACTTCGGCTTTTCCATTATTATTAATATTATTGACAGCCTCGCATATATGCCTTAAAAAATGCTTAAACGTAGACAGCTCAAAAACACTAGGACAACTATATAGTATGCGTGTGGAAGAGAGAGAGTATATGTGTGTACTACTAACACCTTAGTGAGTGGTGGTAACGAGGAAAACAGGAAGCTCAAAAACTAACGCCACTGTTACCGCAATATAGTTGCTTATGTAATTTTTGTGTTTTAGCTATGGTTAGCTGTTGTTAATTTTTGTCTTTTCTGTGTTGGATTAGACATACCCGTGTTACAACAAGTATATATATATACTCGTTGTAACGTATAACCATTAATACATGTTTTCTTTTTTGCTCCCTATTTTTTT
>NW_019214117.1:13600-33863 GCF_002532875.2 Varroa jacobsoni
GGCGATGGTGCTTGTGGCTCAGGAGGGTAGGCCGGCTGACGGGGAACCGGAGCTAGGACAGAACGAACTGGTGCCACAGGAACGTAGGCTGGTTGGCTGGGTACAGAAAGTGAAGGACGTGGACTAGGTGATGGTGCCTGTGGCTCAGGAAGATAGGCCGGTTGGCGGGGAGCCGGAGCCAGTACAGTACCGGCTGGCGTCCCAGGGACGTAGGTTGGTTGGCTGGGTACAGAAAGTGAGGGATGCGGACTAGATGGTGGTTCCTGTGACTCAGGAAGGTAGGTCGGCTGACGGGGGGCGGGAGCTGGAACAGGACCGGCTGGTGCGCTGGGCACAGAAAGTGAGGGACGTGGTCCAGGTGATGGTGCTTGTGGTTCAGGAAGGTAGGCCGGCTGACGGGGAGCCGGAGCTGGAGTAGGACCGGTTGATGTTTCAGGGACGTAGGTGGGCTGGTTGGGTACAGAAAGTGAAGGACGTGGACCAGATGATGGTGTCGGTTGCTCAGGAAGGTAGGCCGGTTGACGGAGAATCGGGCCTGGGGTTGGGCCTGCAACTGGTGTTGTGGCTGGGCCTAAAACTGGTGTTGAGGCTGGGCCTGGAGCTGGGCCTGGAGCTGGGCCTGGAGCTGGGCCTGGAGCTGGGCCTGGAGCTGGGCCTGGAACTGGTCTTGAGGTTGGGCCTGGAACTGGTCTTGAGATTGGGCCTAGAGCTGGGCCTGGAACTGGTCTTAAGGTTGGGCCTGGAGCTGGGCCTGGGACTGGTCTTGAGGTTGGGCCTGAAGCTGGGCCTGGAATTGGTCCTGGAACTCGGTCTACAACTAGGCCTGGAACGGGGCTTGGGGCAGGGCTTGGCGCAACGTCTCGGGTTGGGCCTGGAGCAGGTTGTGACGGCAGATTGGGTACGTAAGCGGGTTGACGAGGCGTAAAGGTGACTTTCTGAATAGGACCTGTAGGACGGGCGCCAGGCTGAGGCGCTACCTGGTATTGTTCTCGGCCAGGTTCAGGTTCTTTGTAAAGTTCTGCGTTCAGACTGTACAAACCTTCCGTTTCTGAGCAGTCGTAGTTGTACCACCAGTCACAAACAAAATACCGCTGGTTAAATATTGTTCCGTTGGGGCAGAGGAATGAGTCAATGCGTTTTTGGCCCTCCTCATCCGTTTGGCAGATGTGAAATACTTGACACATTGCGTTTGGATCTCCATAGTATCCGGGTAAATCTTGTTGATCGCAAGAGAATCCAGTCTCCGGAACAGATGCATAGATGGGGTAGTCTTTACCAGGATCACCCCGAATTGCGGGCCATACCTGGCCATCATCGCCCTTGTACGAACCGTCATCAAACGCACCGTCATAGTCAGGGCTTCCCCCAGGCCGTTGTCCTTGTCCCCCACCGACCGCAGGCGCAGGGCGGCTTTGTGGACCCAAACCGCCCGTCTGTTCATAAGGGCCGGGCCCTGAAGCAGGCCTTGGACTGAAACCTACAGCAGGTGTTGCAATGGGTCCTAGAGCAGGCCTTGGTGCAGACCCAGGCGCCTGTGACATAGGAACGTAAGCCGGCTGGCGCTGAAGCGTCGGTGAAACAGGTCGTGGTGCCGGAGCTTGTCCTGGTCGAGAAGCTGGTGCTGGGGATAGTCCAGGACGAGGAGCTGGTGTCAGCGCTAGTTCTGGAGCAGACCCGGGACGAGGAGCAAGACCAGGTGCAGGTCGATTTCCAGGAGTGTATGCGGGTTGACGGAGTCCCGGAATTGAATCAGGAGTAGGTCCAGATGCGGGTCCCTGTATCTCAGGTACATACATAGGCTGTCGTTGACCAGTGGATGCAGGCCCAGTGGGTTCTGGAACACGGACCGGTTGACGAGGGCCCATTGGCCTTGGAATAGGTGCCGGCCCAGGGGCGATGGCCGGCTTTCGGGTCGGAGCCGGTGTTGGACCGGACTGACCTAGAGCAGGACCAGGCGTCGGGCGTACCGTCGGAACGGGGACGCGACCAGGTCCGCCGGGTACAGGTGCATAGTTCTGAATAGGCTTCGTCGGAGGTCGGGTCGGAACATTCTGAGGGACTGGTTGCTCGGGTGAGTAGTCCGGTTCAGTCTGAGGAGGGGGTCGTGGCTGTGGCTGAGGAAGCTCAGCTGGCCTCTTATAGTCGGGTTGTGGACCGGTTTGCGTATACTCTGGCTGGGGTAGGTTTCGCGTAACGCTGATCAGATCTCCAGCACCACCGTAACCTTGCTGCAATAGCCAAATGTGTTTATAGTATACAATATAAGATGTATGTTGACAAATGATAAATATACTTTATAAATCGTGCAGTCCTGTTTTAACCAATATATCGTTCAATGGATGGCTATGTACACACAGAGGTATTAATCAATCCGCCATCAGTTGCCCGGCTTATTACGCATCATAATTTGATGGCAACGATCAATTCTATATAAATTGCTTGTCGTTATGGCACAGACTGCAACTAGTAACAAAGACTATACCAAAGGAGCAGCAGCCAATCGGCCAATCAATGATGGCGGTAAGATCATGTCGCGATAACTTCTGTGGAGACAGTTTAATGCAATACCGATAGGCTGCTTATGCCGAGCTAAAAGTCGTCAAAAGTCAAGTTACGATAGGAAGATTATTAGTAGTATATATGTAATGTCCTGCTTGCTCGCTGCTAGTGTTGTTGATCATTTTTCGTCGTTGACCTGTCGACGCTAAAAAAGAGCGTCCCCCAAAGCCTGCGACAAGCGACAGTCAAGTCAGTTTACGGCGGCAGCAGCCTAAATGGCCACGGCTGCCATAGGTCGGAATAGGACCGGGTATTTATGGTTTATCGTATTGTAATAGCGTCATCTGTGAATGAAATCTTCGACAGGGCCAGCATCTTGTTCCCTGTGGGGGGGGGGGGGGCAAAGAGTTCACCAAGAAAACCGACGTTACAAATATAACAGCAGGGGCAAGGAGCACTCTTTGAAAGGCAATTTTTGCTGTTCTGCTGTTGATTGCCGTTGCAGCTGCGGGTGCGTCTACCGAGCCGCAGTTAAAGGAGGAGAAGGAGGCATGCCATAGGTCGTCGGGTTCACGTTCCATCTTTGTTTAACATCGATGAATCGATCGATCGAACGAAGCGGCGGTGGACTTCTCAAAAAGCCGAAGCGGCGCAGCTACTGAGGCCGGCATTGCTGTCAGCAGCAGATTTTTGTTCAGTTAACTGATTAAGTACGCCTGAGTCACAGGAATCGTTGAACAAAAAGAAAAGGCAGCACATTGGGAAGCATAGATGTACATGACTAACGCAGAGAATCCCGGACAGGTGTTCCAGCGTCTAACAATAGAATAGCATTTTACCAGAGCATTTGCGACACTGCATCAAGTAGCATCACGTGTGAGAAATAGTGGTGGTGGCAATAGCTTGCAAATCCTCTGGCTTGTTTTTGACTACGGCAGAGGTCTTCAATGCGATCTGCTGTGCGATTGGAATACAAACGAAATGACTCTTAGCCCATGCGACGATGCTCTATTGGTGGTAAAGATAGCGTGCACCAGAGATGAACTGAGTGGTCACTTTGATTGGCGAATCAGCGGATAGTCTGCGGTAAATTTCTCTACTATCGTTAGTGGCGTATGACTATGGGGAGCAGAATAGCTTTTGGGTTCAAACTCTTGTGAGGAGTCCAATCTGCCTGTTAACTTCGTTCGTGTGTCAAAGACAGGATATATATGGTCGCTGTGTAATGTGAACTTTAAGAACTGAGTCCTAGTTGTTTCTTGCTGTCCTCATCGATATTTTAACTGACAGTAGTACGTTGTTATTTTAATTCGTCATCGATAATAGCTAGAGGCCATCGACTAATATGACTGACCACCATAGCTTTCTGACTTGGCCGCAGATCAAACTAGTAAGGGATACATTTAGTCCAAATAACTTACCGAGTATACAGTTATAAATGCTATTTTGCATAGCTTCAGGTATAGTCTGAGATTAAATCCAATGTTGACCGTAAATGGAAACTATTATAATTGACAAGCTTAAAAAGTTTGCGAGATATCGACTCTGTGGCGTGAGTGCCTTTAAACCCGGTAGATGAACGCCCTCGTACGAATTGCTCACGGTTTCGAAGTAAAGCTTCCCAAGTGTATAGGCAAACTATGACATAGGTTTTTCCTCGAATGTTACGCTCTAAAGACAAGATAGGTTTTGGTGGAAATACATTTTTTTAAAGCACAAATTACTTCTCAGTTTCTTCTTTTAAGGCGCTGATATTATTGTGGTCGGATATGAACGAACTTACCGCGGTGGCGGTGCTGATTAGAGTGGCTCCTGCAATCCAAGAGAATTTCATTAGTAGCAATATAACACTGCAAGGATCCTTCGGAAAGTCTCAAATAATTTACTACAGGTACAGTGCAGTAATCATTCTGTGCTGGCCGATCAACACTTAGCTATGTTAATAATCAAACTTTAATTTTTTACCACAATTTTTTTTACTACTATAAACCAAAAGTAATTTTATAAAACCCTAATCTGGATACCAGAATACCTTTTAAAATTATTTTAACTCCATTTAGATATCAATTTCATGTTTATTATATTAGAAAGCAATGTTTATAACTGTTGGAGTGACAATAGTTCGTTGTTGCTGAGAGGTTTGACCATTTCGAATTGGCCTGAACTTCGTAATAAAGCCCAATGTGATAGAACCAGACTATTATCATGAACTTAAGAATCACACTCTTAAAAACACAAATTCAATCAACAGAAAAACCGGTTCCTAGAGCTGATTATCATTCATAGGTTTAAGCAATTTATCTCAATATCGATAGTAAAACAATAAGCACATAGCAACTAACTAGAGCCATTACTACAGTGGTAGATAATGCACAGATACTCCAACAAGCAAGAGTAATTAACGTCCGGGCAGATTTTTTAGGCCGATATCTTATTTGAACTCCCAGCAAAATATACAGCGTCTTCCCACGCACACGTAAACTTATTCAGGAACTCAAATTCAATGAGTATACATCCTCTGCATTACGTCGAACTCAAGAGATTACAGCCTGAACGCACCGAACGGCGGTCTCTCTCCATCAGGATCTGTGTCCTTATTGAGGTCCGTCTTGACTCGCACGGTAGACCGGCTACTGAATATTGCCATCGAAATAGTAGTACCTCCATGTCCACTAGCACCTTAATACTGAATCCATTCGCTGGGCATACTGCTTACCACAAAGGAGTACGGAGCCGAGGCTGCACAGTCGCATGGTACGTCCTTGCTGTCACTGTGTGCTAATTGCAAGTTCATTCGTTCTTCAAGTCAGATCCAGGATCGCGCCTGACTCAGCTCAACTTACTGAACAATGCAGTAGCCGCAACTACTACTGGCCCGACTGTCGGAGTCCACCGGTTTATATAGCGAGGGAACATAAATCTACAATAGAAGAATATACTGATAGGTAGCCAGGTATCGTACACAGCATGCGGCCAACAATTCTTTCCACAGTTCGTGCAGGACGAGCTATGGATGAGAGGGCGGTTTTTGCCCTAATGCTGCTGGTTATGGGGTTTGACCGGTTACCGGTGAATGACTGTGATACACATGAAGGGGGAGAAGTGGGGGCGTAGGGCAGTCGCGCGGATTTTGTTCCACCTTGGGAAAGAAGAAGATAGGGTGAAACCGCAAAGTGGAGAAAACGTCGAGCAAGAAAGAGGCAAGAGGCCAACTGGAGCTAAAGGGGGCTGGTGATTCGCAGCTTCTGCTGTTGTGTCTGCCGCGGGACGCGCGCACCGATATATCGGCGAGAGAATTTTTCTGCCGATGCTTGAACAGCTTTTGTCGTCCCCGAAGTTGCCGCCGTCACCGCCGCCGCTGATGTTACCGGTGGCGCTGCTGCAGCTGTTATTGTCACTATCAATGCTGCTGCTGTTGCAAAGAAAGCAACCAAAAAAATCAGAACGTAAAAGAAAAGCAGAAAAGCGACGCATGTATGTCCTAACGAGAAGGAAGGTCCGGAGATGCTTTTGGCCGTCCTTTAAACACTATCGGTAAAATAGCTATACAGCCGAGGAGAGGGCGAGCCGAAAGCAACAGGTGAGCAACGATGATTAGAAAGTCAGAAGTAAAAGATATGTTAGGGCATAGGGCTACATATGGGGTGCGCGGCTAATGGTGCGCGGGTGGAAAGGCGATGCGCGAAACATCAAGTGTGAAGGCTGGTAGCCTGTATAGGCAGAAAAGCAGATAGCATGCAAATGCACGCGAAAAGGAACGGCCCATTGTAATGGATTGACTGAGCGACTAGGTTTTTTGATGGGGGAAAGGGGTACTGAACAGGAAGGCGAAACATTTGCTGGCCTCCATTATAGAATTTACTGTGATAGAAACGGTCCAAAGGGTGTTGGGGCCAGACTGATGGTGGTACCTTGGCACTTTGTCGAATTCTAGCGTAAAACAGAAACTTTCGTGCTATGCCTCACCGCCCGAAGTTATGAAAGATGTGTCGAGCAGATATTCTTCTATGCCAAGTTAGGGAGCGTAAATTCTAGTATTAAGGGGCTTAACGAGTGAGGTGAACGCTTATAAAAAGCAACATGCGGTGAAACTTAAAGAATTATAAAACTGTGGATAGGCGTTAGAGTTTTATGGATGATACGGAAAAACAAACGGAAAGACAAAAAAGAACCGTTCTTACTGTATAAGTCACCTGAAAATGTTAGATTTCATTTAGGGTGCAAATATTATTGCGACTCTCAAACGTTCCAAAGTATATAGGAGCCAAACCTGCCTATCTATCGACTCTTCCTCAACAGTACAATATAGCGATCTCGGCAATAAGGTTTGCTACTAAGCTTTCGAGTGTTAGGATGCTGGCTCATTTTCAGCTAAGATGTTTTTTTCACAATATTATCATTGTTTTCGTGTTTTTACACGGTACTTTATACAGAAGACTCCATGTTCTAGGTACTACTGACGTCATCGCGTAGTTCCCTTTTATATAATGTCATGAAACAACTGAACATTATACTTTCACAATTACAACTGAGTCTTATTGAATGAAGCATATAGAGAATATTAAATAATTCAAAGTTTGCAAGATATGTTGAAATAACAAAACATTATGATATAGCGCATTCTAGCAAGTATACTCCATGTATAGAAACTTCGTTCGTATTCTCAGTCGTCTCTCATAGAAAATTACTTTTTTCAACAAATTTCGAAAAATTTAAACGACGGTTCTATCTTTTTTAGACTCCACAAGCGTCCTGCCCAAATGGTCCTGCCCTCAATAATTAAACGTACCAGGTGGAGCATATCTATTTGGTTGAATATCATGTGATATTCAACCAAATATTTTGCACTTGCCCGTACACAGACTTCACAAAACTCCTATATTGTCATGATGCATTGTTTGAATTAATGAGAGCCCGAACAGAACGTTTCTGGCCGTTAGGAGGTAATGTCGTTCGAATACTAGCTCAAAACCCTTCACTTTTCAATTGCGTAATCCACTAGTAGTTGCGTAAAACGTTTCTAGTTTTACGCTCGACGCTGCTAGTCTTCCAAGCACAAAACGAAGTGTATCTAAGCTCGACCTAAACACTGAACAATAGATTTCTCAACTTTTATGCCCGGTAGTACTGTGACGCGTTGCCTCAGATGGTGCGCTCCTATCAACACAAACAAAAAAAGCTGACGTTCGGATTCGAACCTAAACCAATATGTGCGCAAAAATTTAATACGCGAATACGTTATTGCCAGCAGGGTTAAGGCTGGTTAGCGCTGAACGTTTCGGACTAACCATAAATGTAGTCTAAAAATGTTATACTTTACTTTTGTGAAAACTCGAAACGAATCTACCAGGCCAGACTGGACGCTAGAGTTAGCGTGCTAGTAAGTGAGATTTCGACAGAAGCACCATGGATGACGCGCTGCTACTGTCTCATCCGTCCAAAATGCACAGTGGCAATAATTCTCAGTAGAAAATAATGTTATGTCAGGTAAAAGAGCGAACGAGCGCTGATGTAATGATATTTGAAGGAAGCGAACAAAATGTCTGTCACATTGATACAGATAAATGCGACTGAAGGGACGAAAATGAGGGAAACCAACAACAACAGCAGCAGCAAACACGACCTTATGGCACTTACAAATTGAACTTGAGTGTAAATTCGTTACTATTTGCCCCTGTACTAAAGTAGATATTTATTTACGTATCCACTCGTTACAGGGTCAAAAGTTCTCCGTCGTTGTTGCTGCGGCGGACAATAAAATGAAAAAATAGCCTAAAAAGCTGCTGCTCATTTTGATAGAGTATATATTACAGATTTACAGGGGCTGTCGTCAGCTGGCAATGAACGTGTACGGTCCAGAGCGGTTACTATGGAACGTAAATAATAGTTAGCATACCTCGTTTCCAGGACATGTCGATTTATTTTTATATTCAATTGCTTGCCCACGGTACTTCCATTGTTCGATGACTGCTGCTGGGTGACATATGAGTTGCAAAGTAACGCGTTATTTGCGATTGTTGGACTGTTTCGCGGTCGATCGGACACCGAGTCGAGGTTCCTTGAATTTTTCCAAAAAGGACAAAGCAACTTCGAAGCCGTTTGCTATTTCTTCTTGAAGTAGACACCCATCGTGTACAAAAGAAGTAAGTTTTCAACGGTTGTACCCCCCCCCCCCCCAACCTCCCTGTTTCATTTGCCATTTTAGAAGATGCGCTATCTTCTGTTCTGTAGAAACTGCAACGGAACCCCCAACAAGATATCGC
The DNA here is from genome assembly GCF_002532875.2 of Varroa jacobsoni. Taxonomy (NCBI): domain Eukaryota; kingdom Metazoa; phylum Arthropoda; class Arachnida; order Mesostigmata; family Varroidae; genus Varroa; species Varroa jacobsoni. The sequence goes on from NW_019214117.1 coordinate 22,363, forward strand.
TTCCATTACTAGCGGCTCTAAGGTTTCGCCACATTTATATTTTGCTCGTTTTGACAAGCTTCTTCCGTGGTAATAATCTCATTTGATGCTATGGGCATTATTCTAATCTAAAGTCGACTCCACCACACTCTTCTAGTTTCTTCTGATCGAGGTGAACGAAGAGCTATTAGGCAAAGACATAACTATAGCTAAACTCATCGACTTTGCGCTAAACACCAAAGTAAGTTGACTGTGGTAGACGCCAAACTATGGTAACCTATAATCGTTGTCGATAAAACGCGCCATCGTGCGCGTACAATTTGAATCTAAATGAGAGAACCCTTATTTCTCGTCAATGCACTATGACTGAGCAGAATATGGCTTTTCCAAGCCCTTATTGACGATAATATTGTCATCTATTTATCGTTTATCTTCATTGTCATCGCTCTGGTAAAGGCTGACGGATTCGGGGATGAGCCAGTAAAAGTTTTCTACAATTGCCGTTCGAAAAGTACTCATAGCAACGCACGTAAGCAAATTCCTTTTGATTCGTAAGCGGTCGTTTCGTACCACAGCGAAGTGGACTTAACGTATTATCTTCTCTGCGCGGGCGATTAGACGAGCTTTTGCTTGGCCAAATGCTATAATTAAAAAAAGATAGAATAAAACGTGTCCTTAAAAAGTGAAATTTCAATTGTTTTATTCTATATCTATGAAAATAGTGACGTCTTGTTGTGCCTATTATGAAGTAGAACGGACGTATTATTTAGAGAGCATGCTGTAAAATGACTGCTTGCACTATCCTTCCTATGTCTATCCTTTTCCTGCGCAGTCGTAGGCTGTAACGGGTGGGTACTACGACTGCTGCATCGCTATATAATCTACCGCCCTAGCGACGGTTACCAGCGTTGTATTTGATTTCCTATAATGCTACGAGCAAGAATATTAGCGTAAGTTGAAAGTTCAGATTGCAGTCACACTGCACGTTGTGGATAGAGTGGAAATTTCGAAAAAAATTATTCTTAGGCCATCGGCGATTTCAACATGTCCGACATTATCGAATTAACAATATTAGTTAATTGAAGTTAGTCAGTTAAAGTTAGCTAAAACCATTTCATTTTTTTCCATAGCGACTGTGTTCACCTTCAACATTAGGTCTACATAAATCAATGTATGGTTTTATCACGGCCCATAACCCAGTCTTGGGGATCGCGTAGTCGTGTCGCGTCAACATGACGATGATAAGACAAGAATGATAACTAGGACCGCACAAGCGCTTATAAGCAAATAGTTGAAATAATAGCGGCGATCTTGTCCAATGATTCTCAGCGTGAGCTTCAGTATGAGCAAAATTGACATGGATCGCTTTGTCACGTAATGCCGCCTGCTAAAGGGAAACTTTTTCGCCTGCCAATAATATATACTAGCCGTCATCTATTTTTATCAGATCACACGATTGCGCGGTTTACCTCAGGGTTTTTTCTTTGCGACGTTCGCACGGCTTGTATGGAAACACGGGTCGCAGGAGCAACCCGTTCTCGTCCCTAGCCGTCAGCAACGTCCAGCGCTGTAGCTACTATAGACAACGAATGATCAGTCTTGTACAGAGCACGAACGAGCAGCCGTCTCGTGAATGACCCGCCTGACGACACCAGGCTTCGCAAGCGCGTTATGTTGCAGGGCTACGATTTAAATTTAACAAAATAAAGCTATCTATCTTGGCAACAGGTTTGCGATGCAGCGGCTTAAGCTAGTGGCAGAAGAGTTGATTGTTAACAGCTGGTGCTAGATGCGAGAAACCCACTTCCAACGAATGTCTTTTTTAGTGGCTAGCCAATCCTACGTGCTTAAATGGCTAAGGGAAGGATGCCAGCGTCAGTGAGTCGGCGATGAGTGCTAGTCAAGCGAGAGCGATTGGCGCAAACGAATCGGATCATCGCTGGTGACGTATCACTAAATTAGCACATAATCTTCCCCCCATACCCCATCATACTCCTTGGCCCATCGTATTTAAAAATATCTTGTCGTCCAAATGCTGACGAACGTACAGACCGATATCGTAATCAAGCGCGATTTTTCACGAGTTCCTTTTTACTGCGCGCACAAACGGTGATACATGACGACCATAAAACACGTAGGTGTCTAGTCATTCTTTGCCGATTCACGGAATCATTGGGAGTATATTATGCGCATGTTGTACAGTAATTAAAGAAAGAAAATAGCGACAGACAATTAGCAGATGGGAATTTTTTTAAAGCACAGCTTCTACCCGCCTAAAGTGGTTACCATATATGTACAATATGGCTGGATAAGAACTGACTTTGTCCAGCGACATATGTTCCTCTCGACAGGTACACCGCACACACTGGTCGAACCGAGAACGAAAGCTTCGTCTATGAAAATGAATATATTAAATTTTCAGCTTCGCCTTCGCTGCTGAAGCTTGGCCATCAAGGTCATTTTAAAGATTCAATAATAGCGATAATAACATATATATAGGGTGCTTGAAAGATGACGTCGTTTTTCCGAGTATTCCCATTAACTGTACAATGGTCATAGTTGCGTACGCACCCGACCGTTGTCCTGGTGAAAAAAAGAACGCTAATAATAAACTAGTTTTACAAACAGAGCCGACGTAGCTCTCTATGGCTCCAATGTATTTGCCAGCTTTCAGAAACGCGCAGTGAACCATGCTTACGGTGGTCAACGGAACGCATAATTTACGCTTTCCTATAGGTAGTTCTTTTTGGATGCGGCCCGAGCGGGCTTACCTTTGCTTGTCCAGTGATTGTCATTTGGACAAGTTGATGCGACAAACCATTGACGAGGATTGGCTGTTAAGCGAAAAGCAAATGCCTTGTATGTACGCCCTGTGCTCACGGCTTAACGACGGTAGGGTGAAGATCATTTATGAAGTTGAAAACCTGTAGATAAAGTTTTCCAAACAGATGACAGTCGTGAAACACTTCCCCCGATACATGTAAGCGTGCATTTTTCGATGAAAGTTTTCTAATATGACTGATCGCGTTCGAGTCGCGAAGAGTATATAGTGATAGCACTTTGACCATAGATTGTCAACTACCGACGATGGTGTCACCGAACCGACTGGTTGACCCTGCGACTCACATTAAGGCGCGCGGTATGCTCTCGGTACAATGTGGGCCTTCGGGAAAAATGTGCATCTGTGCATACTTATACCCGTGATTCTGACTGGCGTCTGTAATTAACTCGAAACGTACTTGTCTATCGAGCTACTATTGACATAGCTTTGTTCTCAAATGCGTCAGGCCGTAAAAATACGATTGGACGGTACAATGGTTTGTTCTTGTGTTTGCCAATAGCATGACGAAGACGGCTTTTACACGATTTCTATGTTGGTTGCTAGACAATCAAAGCTTTGGCTGGCTTAAGCTGCACAAGCTAATGACCGACCGACACCCCCCAAAAAAGGGCCGAAGGTATAGCGTTGGAACGTTTAGGGCCCGTACGGGTTGCACGGCTGTTGCGAGTACAGCTATTATGAAATGTACCTGCCAAATATAATGCCATTGTGAGCCCCAAACGAAATCAATCAATAAATGTTTCCACGGTGAATAAATAATGTACTATATATATATATATATATATATATATATATATCATCTCCATTTGTTGGCTATATTCGAGCTCTGCTTATATCTTATCGAAATACAAATCTATTTTGCACTTTTTAGCACGCTTTACATTATATATATATATATATATATATATAGCGTGTTGTCTCCGTGCGATGTCCTGTTGAAACCGCTACCAATCAAAAGAGAATTCTCAATGATGATACAGTTGATGATTGACATTACAAGATGTACACTCGATATGTTGAAACATACAAAACAACTCGCATAGTGACGAAATAAAACATATTGAACCTGAACGCTACGTATTAGTATACGATTGGACATCTAATCCTACGGCAATGTCCTTGCAGACGATGACATCAACATGAGTATTCGCAAAGGCGTATTGGGAGGGCCGATTTGTTCACTCCGACGTTTCATTTGTCAAAGACCAGCTGGCAATCGATTGCAAAGGCACTGAAAGTCGTTACATGTAGCCTGACCGGTCTCACAGGCAAAACATAACTGGCCCTTCGCCAAATAAGATATCGGAAAAATGGCCAGTCGTGCCGTATGCCCCTCTGTTCCTGCCCCTCCACCTTTAGAGGAAACAGCCCTGTATGACAGGTGACGTGGCCCACAGAAATGCAAAAAAACACTAAAATTCAATATACGATCGTCTAATTTGCTAGCAAGTGTCAAAAGTAGCTGAATGTGTGTGCGTGTCGTAAATTAGGTGATGTCAGAATGGGTACTGGTTTCCCTGGTTAATTGGTAACGCATCGAATTCTTATATTGTCTGGGTATTTAAAATGCTTTCGGCAGTCTGTCCTCTATGCGCGCGGATGTTTTTCTTTCAAAAAATGCCATTCACAGTAACGCCGCACATAATAGACATCTGCTAGTTGAGGTTGCGAAGAAGTGCATCAATATCCCGCAGTAGTATATCATATAAAACACACCTTCCATTTGATTTGCCATTTTGCCCATTTGTGCCCGGGTAACAGCCTTAGACCGTACAGTGGGTCGACCATTTTTTAAAACAGATTTAAAGTTGTAAATAATCATGAAAAAAAATCATAGTACAACTCTCATACATGTCACAGGTAGTAAAGTAAGGCGCTTTATAATCTCCGTCTTATTCATTTTTAGTACAGCTTAATTATTAAATAGGCAAAACGAAAGGAAGAGAGGAAACATGGCCAAGCTTTAAATGTGCTATATATTTAAGCCTTCTTCGTCACCAATGACCCTGCTTAGTGTAACAACGGTGTTCGATAGCCGATTTTTTGGTTCTGCTTTTCGGCGCCTTATTCCTGCACCCTTGTGACCGCCGTTGTCAATGCTTTGTGTTTCTTTTCTTCTCTGAAATATAAGCAACTGCTGTCGAAGATCTGTTCAAATCCAACGGATAGCGATTTAAAGGTTCTTAAAGATCTCTCGGCAACGTTTCTACACTAGGTGGGGATCAATGCTGGGGCATGCTTACGTTCAACTTTAATCTTCTTGTGCCTGAACCTTTTAGGCGCATTGTCTCGTGAATTAACAGGGAGTAATTCATCGTGGGTGATAAAACAGATCCCATACATTCTTTGGAGTCTGACAAATTGACTATATTCAAAGTATGCACGTCTAGCGTTTCTGATGACGCGTTTGCTTTTATTATTAGTGGCTATATTTGACGAGGAACACGTGGTGAGGATATCCGAGGCAAGACGCGCATACGATGACTCTAATTTCGTGCTAACCTTCGGCCAGTGTTGCGGATATGCCAAGGGTCAACTGTGACGACAAAACAAAAAACGTAGATTTTTATACGATTTCTATTATGGACAAACATTGAATCAAAGCAAGGAAATCGATAGTAGATCCAGACCCTATAATCGTCCAATTAGTTAACCTACCAAAATGTCTGCTAACCTTAGCCAACCCAGAAGTTCTGACCGTTCTGCTTTTAATTTTAACTTAATTTCGCACGAGTTCTATTCCAAGGTGAGTCTTGACTTAGAATGAGAACAGGAATGTTCGACATACGTTTTCGACTGGTATCGCTTATAAGACTTGAGTCTTTTTGTTGCAGTGTCTTTCGTCTCAGTGAGCGGGCTCGACGGATGGGTAGACCAGCAGGTATTCATCATCGGGTCTTATGTTAACCGACAAAAGATATTGTAAATTTTCGTAGACTTTAAACTGCCAAAGCTATTTCAGTACGCATAATTTTTGGGGCTTCCCATCTTTAATTTCTCGCTCACGTTCGTTTTAGAAAAAACTATAGATGATCCGTTATCTTGTATAGCTGCAACATATTCAGTTGGTCTGCCACTGCTAAAGGACTGGTGTTTGTCCTCTAGAGCGGCTACGGGATCGCTTTCGTTCACGACGTCAACGTTTCCTCGACGAAACTGAATTGGGAACACCTTGACTGATATGAAGGTACTGAGAGAATAGTTGCAAGAAAAGGACCTGTTTATTGATGCGACCGCGCCTACTAGCTCCAGCTATGTATTCTTGTTGTGAGCCAGCCAGTAATATGTCACTTGTTTTGTGAATTTCGAAATGGAAATTATCCAACTGACTGGTCGTACCTTCAAGGAGATAAAGTGCTTCTATAGTTACATATACGACAACTGTTAGCGGAAATCATTTGCACAGTAGCATAATCAGTTATATCTAGATGGCTGTATCTACACCTTTTAGTCCATAGGACATTGCTATCTCATCAAATAAGCAGCCAAACATAAACGTGTAGAAAACGTGTTACAGAAACATCTGAATGCAGCTAAAAATTAATAAGGATAGCCAATGCTCTACCCCGCCTAGAATGCCAAAGCGCTACCACCGTCCGAAATTTCAACGCCTGCCATTAACCATGGTCTCTGTATACATATTGTCCTTTTCCTTACCCAGATAAACATATAGTTGCATTTCTATCACAATGCTAACTATTGCTATTATGGCACCAGTTGGCTCACTGTTTCTTGGTTAAGTTTAATGGGTAACGACACGGCCGTGTCCTTAATGGGAAGTGTGGTCTTTGGGGGATGCGTTGTGGTCTAGGTTCGGAGCGGGCATAAACAGAGCCACGGCTAATGTCGTGCTGGGAGCCAGTAGTCTGACGGAATACCCCATGACGATACCGGACGTAGAGCTCGAAACATAGCGGTTGTAGGACGGCCCAAGCCACCATAATAGCTAGGTTTTAGTTTTCTCGCTACTTTTTTTCTTCTCCCATCGCCCGAGCGCCGCGAAAGTTACGTATTAAATTGAATATCCCAACATTTGATGGCCATCATAGGCTAAACAATAGGCAGATGTCTGCCGCTAACTTTGTTAAACAGTATCCACTACCACGATAATAGTTGTGCAGTTATAGAAGGACGCCTGAAATTACTGACTCTAAGCAATAGTAAACTGGATAATCAGAACGTGTGGGTGACAAAGGTTGGATTTGAGACTGTTTCGGCAAGCAGTTAGTACAATGGTGGCCGAAGGTTGGAAAATAGGGGTCAGTTCTTACTTTTGATTAAAAGGAAAACACGATTTTGATTGGCAATGAAAATATAAGGCGGCCATATTTCATAGTTACGAATCTTTCAGCTGACATTAGATCAGACTGAAGCACCCCTCAAACGACGTTATTCCTCCCCATAACTGGCCGTTGTATCTTGCGTTTGCTGTCGGCATAGCCGCAGCCGTGGCTTCGACCGAGTTAGGTGTCAATATTATTACTAATTTTTCATTCGCGTATTTCATTTTCATGTTCAGGGCCAGCTTAGTCGTGATTCGTCTGCTCTAGTGTTTTCGTGGTCAACAATACCGAAATATTCGTGCTTATTCCTAAATTTTCATTCAAATTAACATTCGGCTGTCATAATCATCATAATCTATATACATCAAGGTTGGCTGAGTGTGCCACACCCTCGGGTTGTACACAATCCTGGTACTAATGGCCCATTACATTATGTGTTTCGTTTCTGTTCTCACAATCAATGCAATTACTGGTGCTATCGTTTCCTCCCAGTAGGATTGCTCTGTTTGTTCGATATATCGTACACAATTCATCGATCGAATTAGGCAAAAGATCTCTTATACAAAATACGTTGCTCTGTATAGGTGCGTACAAGTTCAGATGAAAAAAACAAGATTGATAGCAAATTAGCATTCAGTCACAAAGGAGAATGAACCCTTTTAAAAAAAGTGCTAGACTGAACGATTCTTCAAGTGTATGCTAGATTAATATTCAATTCAAACAACATCGGCTTTCTCCTATTGCGACGCTTTTCGGCTGGTCGTCTGCGGTCCGATATGTGATAACTTTTCTGGCCGTCACCGGCGGCCATTAGAAAGCATCAGGGCGATCAAAGTTTTTTATTTTCTCACCTCCTCATATATATATATACACACACACATACAGGAGATGTATCTCGCATAGACGAGGATACCTTGAGATATTAATTTTCTATCAACCGAACAACTGGGTCACAGGTGATCGACAGATTCGGTCCATAGCTAATAGAAGATCTTTGTCATAGTTTACGCATTCATTATGCGTTCGCAGCAGTTCGGTCGTAACGCAAACAAGGAACTATTACGCAGACTATCCAGAGACAGGAGTAGGAGAACAGAAAAACGAAGGGGCGTAGAAAAAAAACAGTGAACCTTATGATGACTAGAGCAGAAGAATCGCGCTCCAAAAAAGAACAAAACGTTGAGTCGAAGAACAGAGTGTTACGGCTTAATGGTAATGGATCAGAAACAGTCGTACCGATACATATTTGATTTTTGTACACTTAAGTCAAATGAGAGGTTTGTCGTATTTACTATGCTCCACCATTATCTAATACTATTCAAGTGGATCTGAGAGAGACTGATTCCTCGGGAGCGGATCAACAAGCAATGGCTAGCTAACATAACAGTTTCCAGCAACGCTTGCTAGAGCCACCAGTCTTCTTCAAGTCTTATTCAAGCATAAGGTACGTAGTTAATTATTCAGTTAATTGCTCAGATCATTTGCTTGACACTAGAAAGTTTTAAAAATACGCTAACAGTTTACGTAAGTTAGGCGTATAAAACGCTATCCCAGCGTTTGGCGAAAGCAGCCGAACGCATGTGGTTCGTTTTCGAACTTTTGAGGAATAGAACGCCTTTCTGAACGCTGTAACAGTTGTGATCGATGTCTTAATAAGCAGTTTAAAGGTAAATAGCTTATTGATTCGCTAAAAGCTAATAGGTACTAGCATAAAAAAAAAAAGCAAGCAAGACATTTTTGTTCTTTTTATCTCTTCTGTAGCTGTTTTCAGTAGCGGATTTTGCAAGATCTATAATCCGTATCGTAAACTGCGCGAGGTTGTAAAGCTCTGCACCGAAATTGTACCAGATGGAAACTCGTAGCACTTCGATAGTTGTTTACCATTCGGTGGAATCCATTGATCCGCCCCCATATCAGGAGCTTACAAATTATATTGTAGCAGAGCGTTTGAAAATTTTGTAGCTTTGTCACTTTGCCGAAAGAACGCCTCCGCTTTTATCCGGTGGTGTCTAATCTTCATTCTGTTATTCTTCTGCTTCTGTGTTAGGAGTACGGCCGTCATAGAGGCCGCATAAAGCTGGGCATTATTTGATTTTAGCGACTTGAAAAGACGACCCCGATTTCAATCAATCACTTTGTTAACTATGATTTCTTCCAAATTACTGACCGCCATTGAAGGGTAGTCGACAATCGACGTGCGAAATGAGATTTTTCAGGGAGCTGTTTGGCCCTGTCGTACCGTACTCCCTCCCACACGTAAGAAATAGTTATTTATTTTCTACTGTGATCACAAGACTAGTCTTTTTTAAGTTGTGAGTTAATTGAATCAATAGATAGCAGAGTCGACGCTGCAACCTACCACCAATGATTATGTGATATACACAAATGTATATATGTGGAAAATGCTCACAAATTCTCAAATTCATTTGTTACCCAAGCGAGTGTATATCTAAGTTTAACGCACGTACCTGCCGACAAGTTACATTTGATCGAGGTTGTTAACTTCAACCGAAATAAAAACAGTTTGGCGAATCTTCTTGTCACTTACTTAAATTGACAAATTTAATATAACCGTTTACATTCACGTTCCGACTTATTTCTTTCATGAAGGTACTGTGAAATACATGCAGTTCCATGAAAGGTGAATGAGAAATCCATTTTTGCCCAGAGGAAAAATAAGTATCCACTAAATTCACTTGTGACCCTCTACTGAGATTTTGTAACGCTTTTTTCTTTGCAGAGAAAATGGAGCAGTTGTGTTAGCAGTTTTTTCCATATTGATCCGGATTTAGGCCGGTCCTCTTTTCATTCGACTTTCTCCCTCACGGTGCGTTTGAGAAAGGCCGATTCTCGCAATACATTTCGTTTCAGATTTCGCTATATATTCTAGAGCTTCTTCAATTGCTCCCCACTGGGGTTTCCACGTTCGAGCGCCCATCGCGCGTATTTCATGGAGTTATTACTATTATTATGTCCTTAGTTCATTATATTCTAAGTCAGTGTAATGAGATGCACAAACATACTAACCGAGGTGATGAAATTCCAGGGCCTATCCTTCGTTGAACGTTCTTACGGCTGTATTGTATACGATGCAAAGCCAAATTACATCTACTTATATATTTATAGAACGAGCAAAAAACCTAAAAGAAGATGGCTAGATTCAACTAGTCTGGGAGGAGATGGTTTCTTTGCCCGCATGGATATAGGGGGAATCGCTTCTTTGTCTGTTGTCAGAATCATTATCCCTTGATGGTGTTACAACAGCGTCATCTTCAAGGAAACACATCATCTATTTTGCTCATGCCGAGCAGTTTATCCTTGTCCTTCCATCAATCTTCCTCCGTCCCCCAAGCAGTCTCGCCTCCAAAAGCAAAAAGATCGTCATATTAGTGTACAGCTTCATAGATAAGAATATACTGCTCGCTATCGATCATTATCAGTAACACACCGTACCGAAAGCTCATCTACCTAGCCAGAAATATTAAAGATGTATTCCTTACTTCGTATCGCTGTACCGTTAACTTAATTGCTTTCTATGTCCATTAATTGTCGAATGGTGGCGGTAAACCTGCGAACATTGTACGCTCAGCCGGCTCCTAAATAATGTCCGTTAACAGAGAGAGCTGCTACATGCCTCAAACGAAGCGAAAATTGATAAGGTCAACAGTTCTTCAATCATCATCAATCCAAACAGACAAATCATTGCTAGACAGAGAGATTTGCCCTTATCTAAAACGTACAAAGCCACACATCGAATACAAAGTAATCCTACTCGAATTTATGTTAACTGTGTGTCCACGTCTATTGGTAATCGTACGCAGCATCGATATCGATCTATACGGCGCCAATGTATCTATCTATACGTAAATCATCGCATAGGTCATGCGTTTACAGAAGGCGGATTGGTCCGCGGTAGATTTCATATTAGTCGTACTTTGCACGCAAACATCATTTTGTTTGTTGACCTTGAATGCATTAGCGACATACGTGCGCTTATGTAGAGAGCCAGGGACGGGTCTCGCGAGACTGGTTACTGATCAGTTAGACCATAGCTTACGGCAATAGTGTTTCGTAGAGATGAATAAAGGAAAACTTTCTCAGTCATGTTACTCAAGGACTTCACTTTCTGAAGCTTGCCATTTGGGCTGGCAACACAAACCGTTGTAAATAGGACCGTTTTTGGGTAGAGGTAAGGTATCCAAAGAGAACTAGACACTGGTAAAAACTCCATGCGACCCTCAAACGGTTTCGTGATTCCAAAAAAACAAAGAATTGCTCCGTTCTTAGAGAAAGCGAGTTTCTATTTTATCTAACACTTTTATCTTGAAATATTGTATGAAAAGCAAAATAAATAACACTAATAATAATAATAATAATAATAATAATAATAATAATAA